>NW_004955440.1:8902184-8936503 GCF_000276665.1 Chinchilla lanigera
GTGAGTTCGGTTCCTGGTACCGGAGAAAAAAAAAAAAAAAAAAAAAAAGTCACCCTTGGCACAACACACTTATGATTGGAGCATAGAGTAGATTTTGGTACTTATGCAAAATCATTTACTGAAAGTGTTAACCGGTTCCAGAAGAGGCATTCAATCTAAAGAAATGAAGAAGTTTAAATTAATTTCTGTTTTTCTTCTCACATGTGAAAGAAGACACTTCAAAGAGGGCATCTAAGAGTTACACCAGAATTGTGTTCAGAGCTTCCTGCCATTTTCTTACCTCCCGCCGTGTTCCCTGACACATATATACACACAGTAGTTTTATCAATGTGCCTCGTACCTCGATTACGTTCTCACAAGAGACCGAATACTTTATACCCACAATGTAGGAAAGGAAAGGATATTTTGGTTCACGGTTCTTAGAGGCTTCCACCCATGCTAGGTGGCTCTAACATAGCAAGGGAATGATAGAAGGGCCTGCTGTGATGAAAGATACCCATGCCGTGGTGGCCAGGAAGTGGAACACGTAAAGAGAGGCTCCATGGAGGGCAATACCCTCTTCCTGGTCCTATTCCCAGTGACCTAACTAGCCCAACCAGGCCCTACTTCCCAACAGCACACTGAACCCCTGACTTCACAAGTGTAAGAATTTGCAGATGAGCATAACAACCCACTATCCAGACACCCTACCTCTGGTGCATGAGAGTTTGAGGGGGACATTCCAAAAACAAACTGCACATATGTACACACACCTCTGTCTCTATCTTGGTAGATGTCTCTATGTCTGAATAGCTAGCTATACATAGAGATTTTTCCATATTATTATATAATTCAAGATAAAAATTCCTCACAATGATTTTTTTTCTTATAAGTTGTCCTTAGGCAGACTTGATTTTATATGCTTTAAAGCACTATGTCTTCAACTTGCATGTGGTTGGTTAGTCACGGATTTTCTTGCCCATTTCTGCAAAGGTCTTCTAATCGAGATCAGTATTTTATAAAATATTTTTCTAGTAGATGCTGTATATTGCTAGCCTGTAACCTAAAAATAACTGGTTTTCTTTTTCTTAAAATGAAAAGAGCTAACCAATGATTGCTGTTAGATTATTTTATTCACTCCACAGTATTATGGAACTATTGCTTTGCCATGATAATTCACTCAAAATTTTAACTGGTTTTGAAATGATTTGATGGTTTCAGGCCATAGGAAACAGATGCTACTTTGTGTTCATACCATTCTTGGCATGTGGATGCTTATGAGTATTCTAGTTACTGATCATATTGCTTTAGTGATTAGTGTGTTATATGAGTTTTTTTGTACCCTCTTCCTCGTGGTGATTGCCATTAAGAGACAATTACTAAGAATTCCTATTTGAATGTTTACAAGTATTTAGGTAAAATCATTTGACTATTGCCCCATTCTAAAGAACTTCAAGTATAAAAACCAACATCATTATTTTCTGTGGTTAATAATGTGAAAATTATATAAATAAATTGTCAAAATGGAGATTTAAATGATATTTAAGTTTCTTTTGTAAGAGTTACATACATTGAAAATAGTACAAACACTGGGGAAAATGGCATCAGAAAAAGTAGAATTTTTGTAATCCAAGAAAGACTTCAGTGTAGCTAATTTAATCAATTCTAACTGGTGTTGAGTACTATGGCCTAATGGTCATAGTGATGCACAGTGGTCAGGTGCCTGCAAATCCACAGTGATGCCATCCACCATGTAGAAATTCTTCCTGTGAGCAGATACATACAGTTAGATCAGGTTTATTTCAAAGACATTTTCAGAGAATTTTGAAAAGAAGATGTAATTTTAGGCGAAGAAGCCATAACTAGAATAAGTCAGCAGAAACAAGATACATTGAATCACTTTTGGAATATTTGTTCTGCTCAAGATAATTCTCAATTAACCTCAGATTTCCAATTGGGGGAACACAAAGCCATATTTGCATTTTATGAGTAACTGATCATATTATATAGACCAAGAGAAGAGGCTTTAATAAAATGATAGAATTGCTCCTTTTGCATAAAATTGAAATTAGACATATCTTTCCTTTCATGTTGTTATATTCATGACATAAAACTTGCAGATCATTAACTGACCACCCTCTGCCTACTCAGCAGATTGAATTTTAGAAAAAGTACACAGAGAAAAGAAACCAAGAGCCATAGAAAGCAGTAGAGACTGGAGAGATGTGAGAGCAGTAACAACACAAGAGCCTGACATCTTTTCATATCCGGGGTCCCCTCTGCATCTGATGTCTGGCTATCTTCCTTCCTTTTCATTTCATGAAAAAGACTAACTCAAGGTTGCTTCTTGCAAGGAAGTGCCCTGATGTAAGTGAAACATGGGAAAGAAGGGGAAAGGCCAGATATAAGAAGACAGAGAAGCATATTATATCCCAAGTTGCAGGTTCTTTATTTCTCAATTGCTTTAGAAATGACTTTCCTAAAATGCCATTGCATTTTGATTCTGTATTTACAACTATACTGGATATGGGCAAATATTGGATTTAGGAAATCAAAGCTTTGTCTTTATATAGATAGATAGGGCAAAGGAACATTTTCCTTAGCATTTCGCACTGTGTCATGTAATACAATTAGATTTTGCAAACAGCAAACAAATGATTTGGCAGACGATAAACTTTCTCATGTGCTTTAGTGCTAGCAGCAGAATCAGCTCTGGCTCTTGTCTCCTATATCATGCAGTGCTCTATTAAAAGACTCGCTGAATGGTATTTCCGAGACTGAAATCTTTTGATTGCTTTTCTTCAGTTCACATTACTTCTTGCTATCTTTTTAGTATTTTCTGTAGCTCATACTGACAAACAATGTGCAGAACATCAAATATATGTTTTATGCACATTCGGCGACGAGCATCCATTCTCTAGGATGAGGCATCAAATTTCTGTGAAAGCCAAACCATAATTTGACTATGACATTTAACAGACTTGGATTCACTATTTATCAGCAGTGTGACCTTAGAGCAGTTATTTAACCCTCCTAGTCCTCTGCTTTCTCTTCTGTAAGGAGGGATATTAATGTTTGTATGATAGGGCTTTTAGGGTTACAATAAAGAAGAAGAAGGGAAATGTAGGACTTGGAGGCTGTCACATCAGAGATACAAGTACATGAGTACTATTACTACTGGCTACAGGGAAATCCCTTAACACTCTGATTCTGAACTTGGTCACGTTATTGATGACCCAAATCCATTTGTACTCCTTATGTACGCACAAGCTCTCCAACTTTATTTCCAGCAGCAGAGCTGCACTCAGGTAATAACTCAGCTAAAGAGATTTTTTTTTTTTGCTTAGATGAATTATGCTTCTGCTGTGCTAAATTTTCTCAAGGCAGTCAACCATAAAAATTATATTATGTATTTCTCTTGTGTAACTTGTGTGAACATAGAGTTTGTCAGAACTGGCTGCACAGCATTTAATGAGACACTCCACTGCATTCGATCCAGAGTCGAGCTGTATAGAAAGAAGTTAAGCACGGGTGGCCAGGAAGGGAAACTAAAACTAACAGAATGAGGCTGTAAATATTAAGGGGAGAAATTTTTAAAGAATTTAAAATGAAATTGGCAGAGAAAGTCAACTAAATTGTCATTTTTTAATAAGTAAAAGGAGAATTTGCTTTGTGTTTGCCAAGATCCCAAATTAGGAAACTAGTTCCACTGAAGTCCTTAACACTCATTGCTAAAATGTGGAGCAGATGTCTCTCTGACCTCTAACTAATTGAACTGGAAAGTCAGGGGGAGGGGAGTCATCAATCTGCAGATTGTCTTAGAGAAGATCCTGAGGATTCTTAATAAATGATTCTGTTAGACAGAGAGTGTGAGAAGATTTTGTGAAGTGAGAGAAAAATACTGTAGCACCTTTCGTGTTACAAATCTGTATTTAGATCTTATGGGCTTTGTTGCTGAAGACATAACAAAGAAAGTTTTGTTTTCTTTGTCTCTAATATCTTGTGCCATTATATGTTGTTATATGCTTGGATTTGTTGGAGGAATTGTAAGATACTGAGATTCTCTTGTTTGTCAGCCACCTTTATTTGACAATCAAAGGTTCATCCAATTCTTGCTGCAACACAGAATTGCAGTACGAACCACGGTATTTTTGTACGGGTCTTTGTCTTTTGCAGTCATCACAGCTTATGAATGCCATTAGCGCAGAACATGCTGCACTGCATCGGGATGACCATCTGCTTGTCTGCTGCCCCTATTTAACTATGAGAAATTATGCTTCCTGTTGCTTGTTTATCCTGATCACCTACTATGATCATTAGCCTTACTCGTTATAACAGTAACTCATCATCTCCTACATGAGTTGTTTCATCAACTCTTATGGGTCACCTCAGCCTTCATTTCACCCTGCTTCACACCAGAATGATCCTAATAACTGGAAAAGAAGGGGTGTATCACATTCTTGCACACATTTCTCTCGTGATTTCCATTGACTGAAGAAAACAGTGCTCATACAAGTTCTACTGTGAATTTTGTTAATATAATGGCTCTATGATGCTCAAATTTTTGCCATTTCTTTCAAACTTGTTCTAACAACGTGAAACTTGTACCTCCAGATCATCCTTCATTTCTTTTGGTATATACTCATTGGATAAATACATAAATCAGAGAAAAGTAAGTCAGTGATAATGGGTAAGATGCAGAATAGCTCAGGATTGGATTCCTGAAGGTAGTCCTTCAGAGGCTGGACAGATAACCACCTGTTTCCATATTATTTATTAAAAAGAAGTTTTGGGGCTGGAGATATAGCTCAGTGGCATAAGCACCTGCCTGGTAAAGGCAAGGTCCTGAGTTCAATTCCTAGCACCAAAAAAAAAAAACAAAAAAAAAAAAACCAACAACAAGTTTCTAGGTTCTTGCTCCAAACGAAGACCAGAATGGAGACCTTTATTATGCACTAGGAAGGTTCCAAGTTTAACATGCTCTTTGATGATTTTCATATTCATTGTCACTTGAGAATCACACCATTCAGCCATAGGATGAGTACTGAATGTGACAGACTCTGGTGAGGTAAAACAAATGATAAAGCAATATAATTTTAATATCTGCATGTGGGTATTTATGCATATTTTTTTGACTTCACTGTGAATTAAACACAGGCCCTCACACATGTCAGGCAAGCACTCTACCATGGAGTTATAGTCCCAGCTATGCACACTTTGAAAACTTTGAAAGGAATAGTCAGATGGGTCCGTATATACTTGTCTCTCTTGCACTAAGCCAACACCCAGAGCAGGTGTGAAAATCCCTGAAATACTGACCCATGTAAAGCTGGAGAGCCGAACCATGTTCCATATGAACCAGAGCCTCAGTATAACTGTTTTCCATCTGTTCAATCCACAGCCTACAAAAACTAAATATTTTGATAGTTCGAAGACAGTGAAATAGTAAGCCCACCCTTGGCTTTGTCCCTGAGATTTCCCCATCGTAGCACTGAGACTCATTTCTGAGCAACCCCCTCAAACCCAGGCAAGCTGGGACACTTGGTCATCTGATATGGGCTGCAATAAATGTGTAAACTTTTTACCTTTCATTCAAATATACTCTTATCTGGAGTTCTAACATGAAGCATTTGCTGGTGAAGGTTTTCTGGTCCAACCTGTGTAATCAGCCCAGGGTCGCCATCATCATCACAAAGCTTTATCCAAGGCTCCATAGCCTTCCTGCCTGCCTGACAATTTCATTGAGTGTTATGATTTCTCTATGTTCCAGTTTCATCGTCTGCAATGCGCACATCACATTTTGTTTGTAGCAGTGCCATCTACTTACATTTTCCCTTCTTGCAACCCACTTGATTTCTGGACCTCTTGTACAACAGTATGCTTTAGCGCTTTATTATAGCAAGAGCTTACAAGAGAACACCATACATCCTGAGCTTCCTGCTTGCCTGACAGGTGTACTGGTTTTCCTCCAGTACCAGAAATCGAACTCACGACCTTGTGCTTGCTAGGCAGGCGCCGGGCTGCTGAGCTAAATCCCCAGCCCCAAGACAGGTGTACTGAATGGTATAAAAAGAATAAAGTTTAAGTAGCAAATGTAGTAAACATACATATGTCAGATAGAGCTGCAGCAGATACTTATATTTTGATGTCTGGATTTTAGCAGTCTCTACTAAAAAAATCAGGACTCTGCAATTCTTGTACAAACATAAAAATAAAAGTGACCAGACAAAGAAGGTTCTCACCAAATCATAGCCTAATAAAGAAGTTCTATATAATTATGTGTTCTATTTGTAGGTGTTCTGTGAGTAAGTGTGAGTTACCAATAAGAGTTGAATTCTCATAGGGAAAAATCTTCATTTTAATTTTACGATACCTTCAATAATGTTGATATTCTCAGTTGATATCACAAACTTACCCATTACAGTATTACTGGAAGTAAACACATAGAAATATGGTCAACTGCAATAAAAAAATCCAAAATAGGTAACAATGATTACAATTTTTCAATAAAAATTTAATTTAAAGAGACTGATAATAATTCTAAGAGTATTCAAATTTTCTTTCCACAGACAAATATTATTTTAGCCTCATTATTATATATGCCCAAATAAAATTTATGGTGCTATATATTGCCTTACCTATAAGAATTATTTTAAGCTAACATCAATTAAAACGGCTTCCCCATAAATGTACAAAGTGGGAATGTGGCTGCTCTTGATTTGGAAATTGGAATATGATAGTGGCAAGGAAAATATTCACCATGGAATTCACAACTATTTTAATCACTCTCCTCTTTGAAATATCTGGCTGCAGCCCAGCCACTTTAGGCCTTTATTTAAAATGGGAATTGATTCCTGGAAAGAAACCAACTCTGTCCACAATAAAATCCAGTGCTTTGTAGATGAATTCATTTAATATCCTCAACTGAATACAGGAGAAAAGATGAACCTGTGGTTATGAGTATGGTTCCACAATATCATAGAATGTTGCCCATTACCATCAAATGGTTTAATAGTCTTCACAATTAAATGAACTGTCAGCTACAGAAAGTGCTGCAGTTTAGCTAAAAGTGTTCCTGGGGATAGAGTTTGGGGTAAAGTAACTTTACTTGTGATTACTGGGCTTGTGCAGCACTTGTTGCAATCTGTGAATGCCTCTGTATCACTGTTCAGCTATCCTCTCTGTGTTGTATCTGAAAATTACTTTCTGCTGCTCTCCCCTATTCCACTGGGACTCTGGACAAAGAACAGTTAATCTGTGTCAATTTGCAGTCAGTCACCTGGGTTACTTTTCTCCCTGCTTTCTCTCTGCTAATAGTTGGTTGGACAGTGAGTTCTGCAGTAATGAGATTTTCCTAGACAGCCTGACCAGCTGTCAAATCCCAAGGGCAGAGGCAGAGAGATTATAACGTTTTGGATCTTCAGTGTAAGTTGCTTTGATGGATTTCAAAAGCGAGCTCACAAAGCAAAACAAAATTAAGAATTATCTATGCTTTGCTTTGAATATACTGATGTCTTTAGAAAAAATTACATATGAGTTCAGAAATGAGGGCAGCATGTCATTTCTTCGAAAAAGAATCTGGATTGTACAGAAGTGAGTAAACTATCATGGTGGTAGAGGTGTACTGAAGGAATATAATAGTTTTAGTGGAGAAAGCACCATTCGGCGGGTGATGAACGGCTGGTTTATGCAGTGAATCACATCTCACTTTTAATCTTATCCAAAATTTAATCTTCAAATAGTTTGAATTTTATCCATCAGTTACTTTTCAATTTTATTTTCACAAGACTCCACTACAATACCTTCAAAATCTTGCCCTAACACATACATGAATGCACACATATACACGCACAAACACCCCCCCACACACACACACACACATGCACACATAGCTAGAGAATTGGGATCAAATAATAGAAGACACATAGAGTCAGACTTAGCAATAACTGGACAACATTCTTGATTTTCATTACAAAAATATTCTACATATTATTTCATAGATTCTTCTTAAATTATTTCTAACAGAATTCAAGAGAACACTATAATCTTTTGGAAATAAAAGTGCAATATACATTTAGTTCTAAAATATCTCACTTTGCCCACCTACTACTTTCTGTGGTGTTTAGTCCACCCTATGTAGTATTTGCTTCTCATTCACAGGACCTTCAAAGGTTCACCTTCAGAACTAGTAGACCTTGACAAATTAGCACAGCATGAAGTGATAGTTGCTCTGTGTGACTCGAGGAAAAAATATACATTACTTCTCTCTAATCCACTGAAACACATTTGACGTGATTCCCATGTCGATTTTCATTTTGACAAGATAGACAGCAAGCGAAGAACAATTGTGTAGATTTGCACATTTATTCCCATTTTCAAGGCATGAGTGGAGAAATCTTTCCTGGTTGATCACTTAAAGTGCCCTGTCATTCTCTTGGTAAGTATGAAACTGTTCAGAAATCATGACACTGTAGCCCGCTTTTGCAGCACCGCATTACCTCACTGGGCTCAGCTGTACTTTGAGATGTCAAGGGCAAAGAATTCTAATTCAGCTGCCACTGATTTATTACATTTCCGATGAGACCAGACACACTAATGCTGAGGGGTTAATTTTCAAAACTACCTTCCGCCTTAAGAGAAGATACGCACTTGTAGGAGGGACGGATTTCTCAGAATCTGCTGCCGCTCTCTCTACCCAGTGCAGCTGAGTCGCGCGTGACGGTCGTGGGCGGCTGGAACCGAGCCCCGAGACTGACTGGGACGAGGTGCAGCTTTTGCCTTCAGGAAGTCCAGATTTCATGTGTTAATTTCTAATTTAATAAAATCATTTGGTTTTCCTGGAAATGGACACGTAACAGGGTTTGGGTTTATTTTCATCAATCTGAAACACATCAATATTTTTACAAATCATCCTCTTCTTCAGGTCTAAAAAAAATGAAGCTAGTTTGGAAAAGCCTTTAGAGTATCATTCAGTGAATTACTGAATGAAAAACAAACTTCAAGATACCAGAATATGATTTCATACTTGGGAATAAGTGTTCCATCATAGCATTCTGAGAACAAAATCCATCTTTCTGCGCTGAAGTGTTCCTTCTTTGTACAATACCTGCTATCCCCCTCAAGGCTGTGGCTCGTACCGACACCGCCGCAAAAGACCAGAGAAAACACAGCCATTTCCACAACTCAAAAACCCCCATATTCCTACATTCCCTGGGTGAAAATAGTGCATAGTAATGGAATTCACTCTCTACAATGTCTAAAACCAACACCTTCTGACAAATTTTTACAAGGGAATGTGCTATTATTTTGAGATAACAGGACTTAGCATTTTTGCTTAACAATTACGGAGCACAGCTGTAAATCTTGCTAGCTATGTTGCTGTGCGTTTTAAGTGAAAAAGAAAGTAGAAGAACATGACTGGATATGGGAAAGCCTATTCAACCTCCAAAAATCACCCCAAAATCAACACTCTTAAACTAAAATGAAATAAATCTTATTATTGCTCTCATTTTTAGGAGATAAGCAAAACTTTTGAGGAAATCAAGCAATTAGATGGTGCTAATCATCATAAAGCAAAAATAAATGTTCTTTCAGTTGGGAGTCTTTCTCCTTCTCTCTCTTTCTCTATCTCTCTCTCTCTTCCTCTCACTCTCTCACTCTCCCTGTCCCTTTCTCTCTGTCTGTCTCTTTCTCTCCCCCAAACAGAAACACACAAAATGAGACAAATTCCATTAAATAGGCAAAGATAATATTTTGAGACTACAGAGGAGAAGAAAATCACGTGTGTAAAAATATAACTAGAACAATTATTATGAACAGAAAAGTACTCAGATAATCTTTTAAAACTTTAGACATGTAGATTCCCTTAAAAAAAAAAAAAAAAAAAAAAAAAAAACTAGGATTAGGGTTCCCATTTAACTCAGCTATTTCCCTTTGGGTATCTTCCCAGAAGAATGAAAAACATCATACCATAGCAATAAATGTACACCCATGTTCATAATAGCACAATTTGTAATAGGTCAATCTTGGAAACAACCCAAATGCCCATCAACAGAGGAATGGATAAAACAAGATGTGGTATTTTTTATGCAATGGAGTACTATTCAGCCATAAAGAAGGATAAACTTAAAACTATTACAGAAAAATTGATATAACTTGAAACCATACTCATAAGTGAAATAAATCAGACCCACATGTGTAAACATCATATTGTCTCACTAGTGTGAGAAATTGACCAAGTAAATAAGATCCAAAAGGTCCAATAAATATTGTGAAGTGGGAAGAAACTTCAAAAGAAAAGAGAAACTGTGATAGGGAAACAGGAAAGGAAGGAAGGGAAAAGCCAAAGAATATGTTTATACCAAGATAATTAAAATAGTTACACAGCTAGTTTCTCTTAGTTTATTGGAAAGAAAGGTCTATGCTAATATTGTTTTGATAATATTTTATGTCTATATTCTGTACTCTGAATAACTACTATATAGACAATGATATACACTGTATTAATTACTGTTACTTTCTTACTAGCCTGTTTTGAAACTCTGCATAAGTGTTACTTTTACTTTTTCCTCTTTAAAATAAAACAAAGCAAAATAAAAAAAAATTAACTCAATACCAGTAATCCCAGCATTTGCGAGGCTGAGGGAGGTGGATCACTGTGAGTTTGA
Source organism: Chinchilla lanigera (assembly GCF_000276665.1). Classification (NCBI taxonomy): domain Eukaryota; kingdom Metazoa; phylum Chordata; class Mammalia; order Rodentia; family Chinchillidae; genus Chinchilla; species Chinchilla lanigera. The sequence goes on from NW_004955440.1 coordinate 8,912,831, forward strand.
GGCCAGTCTGGGCTACATAGTGAATTCAAGGCCAACCTGGACTATAGAATGAGAACTTGTCTCAATCAATCCATCAATCAATTAATTGAAAGTTACAAAAAAGTTGCAAAGGTAATACAGACACCTCCTCTATACCAAGCTTCTCGCAATGCTAGCATCCTTTATAACAGTGGTGCCTTGGTCAAGTCAGAGACGTTAACCTTGTTACATTTAACTAAACTGCAGACTTCACCTGCAGTACACAGAAGCTTTCCACCAATGTCAAGGGCCATTCTATATAATTTTACGGGAAAATAATTTCACAACTCAGTTGTGACTAGGGCTTGTCTGAGGCCCAGTATCGTGCCATGTGAGCTGGCTATGGTATGTATAACCATAACTCCCTGTGCCACAGGTCACGTTTGAGGTTTCAAAGTTCTCATGATGCTGCGACACCCCAGAGAAGACTACATCAGCTGAAGACACCCTGGTGTTCCTTGAGAACCAAGTAGTAGCAAACAGGTTTCACCTTGGGAAGAGGATGGATGCTTTGTTAACCTGCCATCTCTCCCTATTTCCTCATCAACATAAGATCCTCATTAGCATAAAATCACCGCTTCCCTCTGAGTCATCCTATCATCCCCTCATGATTTCCTCAATCAGTAAAAGTCAAGGGTCTGGCTGCCTTGTGGCCTTTTGTTTCCCGTGAACAACCGGTCATCCTGTATCCCCACTGCACTGTCAACTTGTCTCTTGCTCTTTCTTTTCCCTGGGTGCTCTAACACCTTGCTGGAGATTGGGGTGCACTGCACAGGTCCCTGATACAGCGGTGTTCACTTTCTGTTCCAGGATTCAATCTGGAACAGACCATTGCTTTACATATATAAAACAATTTAATTCACGTTCAGTCATTGCTGTCTTTGTTGGAACAGTGACCTTCCACCCACAGTTTAAAGGAGGAAAGGTTTATTTGGCTCCTGACACAAAGCAAGGCAGCACGGAGGCAGACACAGTGGAAGGGCAGGGCACAGCAGAACTGCTTAATTCATAGGGTCACAACGCCTGGTCTCAAATTCTCATTTGCCAATTATGAAACCACTCTGACACCAACCAGTAATTTAAAATTTCTAGACCTCAGTATAGTCCGTTTTGAAGTAGAAATAATAGTAGCAACTTCTAGGTTGTTGTTCAAATTAAGAAAATATTTTTGAAGTTCTTAATTGTTGCCTGATCATAACATTTAATGATTGTTAATCAATAAAGAGCTGGATAACATGGATTCCCTTAAAAACTAGAAGCAAGAAGTGGAAATATGTACACAGTTCAAAATGTGTAATATGATACAAAAATAGTGGTGCATTTTACATTCCAAATTAACGTTACAGGTCGGAAAGCCAGATTTTGAGAGGAGTTCTGTTTACATAAATAGAAATGTGTGGTTAGGGTTTGGAAAGACAGAAAAATGAATTAGATTTTTAAGTGCTCTTCTAAAAGAACACAAAGAAAATCTGAGGGTGGGACAACACATAGGGTTAATAAGAAGAATAAAATTTATAAATGTAAATACGTAACAGAAGTCTGGACAAGAAAGTTGAGTCCAGTCTTATCGAGCTTTGACTGTCAGAGTAAAGGATTTGAGTGGATTCCATTGACATGAAATATCCGCTGGAGATCTAAGGGGCCACAAGGCCTAGTACATAAAGTGAATAGCATTTAGGAAAGAATGAGTTAATTTCAAAAATGTTAACTATCATCAATGATCCATGGAGAGCATATGTAAAATGCAAAAATTTTAGAATGCACGACAAGATACTAAGTAGACACGAGAACACATTCTAAACTGCTACTCAAGTATGTGTTCTTGGAGGCTTTTCAAAGTAATACTTAGCTCTTATATAATGATCATATGAGGAAGTTTTGATTCCATTTTACTTGGAAACTACTTGAGTGCTTAATTGAAGATAAGAGGGTAAAAGTAGTTAAAAACTCTTTAATGATGAATATTTTATTTTACTCTTGTACCTAATCTGAGAAATACATGTATCATTCCTGGGTCAGTTCTTTTCACGAGTCACTATTTTGTCAGTATTTCATTGTTATTGTCTCAGCCATGACTTTCATATTTATTTTTTGTGTTACAACAGAGATACTGTACTTCCTCCAAGGTGTATTTGTGAATATGACTAACTGTTACAACCACAATGCAAATTAATGAGTGGAAATTATAGAAATCATTCTTTGGACTTGACATCAGAAGTTTCATGTTCTAGATCTAGATTTACAAGGTACCATTCATATGACGTCCACAAGTCTCAGATCCCTTGTGCTTTATTTTCTTTCCCAAGCAAGAAGAAATAATAATATATACTAATGCTTCTCAAATGTAGCATAAGGTCAAATGAAATGCTGAATGTAGGAGTACTTTACTACATACAGCTCTCTGTTACAACTGCTAGTCACCATTTTATGATCTTTTCTATTTCATATACTTTCTTATGTTTGGGGTCCAGAGACTTGAATAATTCATATCTATGACTTTAATTTTATCTAAACAGCTTTAAATTTATTCCCCACAAGTTTGTCATTCATATTATAAAAAGGCAGTGGAATAATATGACTTTTTACTCAATGCATTTTGACACTGTATCTATTTCCAAACAAAGTTTCCATGCAGGTGTAAAATAATAAAAGGAGTAAAATATGCAGGAAAGAAATCAAATTAAAAGATTGAATCACTGAAAAAGTATGTCATTTAGAATTTTTTCCATCACATTGACTGAAATATCTTTTCTTTCTACCTTCTAGTTAAAACATATATTTTTTCAATGTCCAGAAAACATTACCTGATGGTGCTCTTAAATGAGATAAGGGATTATAAATGACATAGTAAGTCTGAAAAGAATTGAAAACCTCTTAAAAATATATTCCTGAAGATATGGATTCTGGAGTCAAGAAGTTGTCTCCAGTTCCCAGAAGTTCAAACATAGTGGTTATCAAGGAAAGTCTGAAATGATAAATAGATTTTTAGAGCCTCCTGGTTTTGGTGAAATTTTCTCAGATGAATAAATGATTAAAAAGGCTCCATGAAAATCACACACAAAAGGGTGAAATATAATGACTATCTGATCTGTTAAAAGGAAAAAGCTTTTAAACTAATCGATCTTTTCCACAACAATTTATGTCATAGCCTTTTAAGATGATCCCATCTTAAATGGGGAAGTGACAAAGAAATATATATCTAATGTACTTCCTCAATGGAGAGACTTGCAGTATCCTAACAAAGGCATTTGGAGCTTTCATTTTTAAAGGCAAATACACACTAGATTATTTGTGGATGAACTTGTGTATGGTTTTACCCCAATTATCGCTAAGTTGGGAAGATAAAACATTGAGAGCAAAAGTTTTTTTCTTCACCCTTGATGGGCAGTCGTGTAGCAATCATTCCTCGAAGGACTACACTAATGTGTGCCACACTAATGCTTGCCGTCTGTATTCTTCATGGGCATGTTACAAGGGTTAACTAATAAGGCAGATTCGTACTTTGCAAATCCAAAGTACAAAGTAGTAGTGCTAAGTAAGCTAAATAAAAATGATGAGATTCACCTGATGGTGGGCTGATTTGCATTTGCAATGACTTATGGATTTTATGAATACTTGGTTTCAATCTCTGCCATAAATTAAAGCCATTTTGGTATTTTCTTAAGAACTCATTTCAAAGACACAAGGAATGAACAATGTGTGCATTAATTCTAATGTGAAAAAAATTTGTGTTAAGTTTGAAGACATATCGCAGTTGTGCTTCACTTTGGCCAGGAATCCTAAATTGGATTTGTTGTTGCTGTTTTTGCTTTGTACCAAGACAGAATGTGTCACGATGACAGAGGAATAAAACATGCCCATTGGTGAAAAAACCAAGATGGCAAAGTACAAGCTGCACTAAAATCTGAGTAAAAATATATCATCATGGGCAAGAAAGATAAACTCTTAAGGAAAATGCAGTTAATTCCACCTTAGTTTACTCTTCAATCCTAGTCTCTCCTACACTCAGCTGTCAGGAAGATGACTAACTAGAGCCCAGCCCAAGGTAATGGGAGATTTTGTGACACCAAATTTTATCCTTTAAGAACTGGATTAAACTCAGCATCATTTCCCACACTGCAAAGCGGCATGCTTTGCCTATGTCTCGGCAAAGTCATAGCTACAAAACAATCTATCAGATTTGACGTTATAATAATAAGTATAGGAGGAGTGGCAAAATCATCTGAAATAATATGGACCAAAATTTGCTATGTGTATTTGTCAACTTCTGCCAATATAACAGAACACCATGACCTGGGTATCCTACACAATAAATATTTATTTTCTCACAATTTCAGAAGTGAAAAATCCAGGACTGAAGTGCTAGTAAGTTTGTTTGCTGACGAGGTCTTTCTTCCTGCTTTGTGAATGGTGACATTCTTAATGTGACCACTTACACAGCCTGTCCTTTGGTCACTGATATAAAGTGACCTCTGATGTCTCTTCTTCTTATAAGGACATCAGTTCCATCTGACAAGGGCCCCAATATTATGACCTCATTTACATACATATCTAATTACCTGCATGAAGGCCCTGTCTCTGAATAAAGTCACGTGAAAGTAATTGCTTTAAGATAAATTTTGGGGTGACACAACTCAATCTATAACAATATGACACTTCTAATTATTGAAACTTTACCAAAGTGTTGTAGACACTTGCAGACCCACGATATTCCTAGAACACTTCCTGTGTGTGAAATGAAGTATAAACATATATTCTTCATCTTAGTTTCCACACATGACTGTAATATTTGAATAATAATAATATAGTTAAGACTATTATCTGAACATGAGCCTATTTATTATCTGAACATGAGCCTATTTTCATTTTAAAAAATGTTGAGTGGCTTAAAAATGTCTCTCATCCCTCTCAGGATGAATCTTAGAGTTAGTGAGAAAAACTGAGTGATATGATTTAATGGTTGTGGCTTTTCTCACTCCAATAAGCAACACAGAATACTTGGTTTGTTTTTAAATTCAACTAGAGAGAAAATCACTTAAGTGAATAAAACCCTAGACTAAAGCAAGGCTTCTTAAATTTTAAAAACAACTGCACAGAGAACCCCTGGTGTTGCTATAAATTTCCAGAGTTTTTTTCTCCCAAAGAAAAACAGCATACATACACCCTCCCCAAATGTAGCAGTATATATGGAATTGCTATGAAGATTAATTGTAGGATTTATTTAATTATGTGAGAGTTTATAACCTTTTACACCTTTCATTGCCCACAGTTGTATTATTTTTTTATATTGGTATTCAATAATCCCCCTTTTATTGTTCTAACAAGGAGAAACAATGTTTTCATGAAGAGAAGACAAATGCCAATTTTTCCTAGTATAAGAAAAAGGTTAAACAGTCATTTGAATGGAGAAAATGCTAGGGTCATTGTATGATACAGAGCTCAAGGTAGGATACGGCCTGAGAAACTCCATACCAGAGTCAGCAGCCGCATTAATCACACCAGTGGTGCCTTCCTTTCAGAAAACAATCACCTGTTACATTCAGTTAATGCCTAAACTTGAATTATTTCTATTTGACTCCTTGTCATTATTTAACTTGTAAATACATTTTGCTTATATACTTAAAGAAAACACCTAAATATAAGGAGTTTATACTTAGTTTTTATCAGTACATTTAGCTGGCTATAGTTTTTTAATGTTTACAAAACATATGTATGTGTTAAATACCACCAGATTTGGATTATTTTGACATTTTCCTTATGTGAGATGAGTTATTCAGGCATAGACTAATTTAAAACTTCTCTGCCTTTCTCTCAAGAGAGGAGAAACTAAGTAAATTGATTTCCTAAGGTTTAAAGTTTGTATAGTGCAAAGGGTCTAGTTTTCAGTTGCTTATTCTTTAGACTCCAAATCTATCCTCTAGTCAGACTTTTCTACAGGGCTATTGTAGCGGGAGAACACAGACAAGGTTGCTGCTAATGGGAGCGGAAGTCCAGAGACAGAGAAGCTGGAGAGGAGGGTTCTGTGGAGATTTTCAGTATTAATCCATCCGTTAAGTGGGTTGAACTGTGACCTTGAAATAGATCTGTCCATTGTCCAGAACCTAAGAACATGACCTTTGCCAAAAAGAAAAAAATCTTTGCTGATTTTTCTAAGGTAATGCCCTTCAGATGAGATGATCCTGGACTCTAGTGGTACTTAAAGCCAACGATAAGTGCCCGAACTCAAGAGGAAGACACGAAGAGAAAAAGATCATGTGACAACTGAGGCAGAGATGGGAATGAAGCAGCCATAACCAAGCGATGGCTGGAACCACCAGTGGTAGAAGAAGGAGGGGAGGACTCTCTCCTAGAACCTTCAGAGGAAGTGTGGCCTGCTGAGAATCACTTGGAGTTCCTTTCTTTGGAATTCTGAGTGCATACACGTGTGCTATTTTAAGCTACCATGTGTATGGATATTCATTATAACTGTCTTGAAACACTAATGAACCACCTCAGGGATCTGGTAATGAAGATGATGTCCAGAGTCCATGGGAGAAAGAGACAAAAGGAGGCTTGGTACATCATTTCTGCACCCTAGACTTAGGTTGATTCAGAATCAAATGAGTGAGAGCACTGGCTTCCACCAAGAGGCCTACACGAGCGAAACCTGAGGGAGTCCGCACTTGTTCCATATTTGAAGATTTCCTTTGTTCCTATTTATGTGTATGGAAATGTCAGTAGATGTGTAAACCCACAGTGTCCTGTCCAAAGTGGACCAGTTACACTGAGCTATTTCAGTGCTCACTAGGTCAATAAAGCAGGGACAGTTTAAGAAGTAACAGGTAAGAGAACTTGTATAAGTAGGCATTCTGTGATATGGCTAACTACTCATAAATTCAGCCCAGCAGATGAAGTATTACATAAACCAGAAGTATTGGCTTTTTAAGAAATCATGACAAAACAGATGGAATTGAACTTGCTGATACAAGCTTATGAGTCCAAAGGGGAGGAAACTCTTTACACTAATAGGTATATCATTTTGAGGTCAGTAGCAGGGCATAATATGGAATTTGAACCACCAGCTAATTTTTTTCTGCATTTTGTACTTACACATTGAACAATGTTAAGGTAATAATTGGATAGACAATCTGCTAGAAAGATCTGGTAATTACAGGAATTTGGACAAAATGCACATCAAGATCTTATTTACTAACTCAGAAGAACCTCTTTTCTTCTTTGGGTCCTGGCGACTGACTGAGAAGCACACGTACAGCAAGTTCTCTCATAAAGCTGTCTCTACATTTGTAATTCTAGAAAGTAAACACCTGTGAAACACAAACACAGAAAGTAAATGTGTTTGTGACTTATAAATATCAGCCTATTTCTTTAAAGCTATATGCTTGTGATTTGGAAGTTTCCACTCATGGTATATTTCTTGTATGTCTTCAGAAACAATTTGACCTTATTTTCTTTTCAAGAATTTTCTTAAAGGCTTGAATTATGACCATGTTAGAACCCTAGCACTACCAAGAGAATGCAAGGAAAAGAAATTTGTTTGCCCTCAAATTTATGGTGGCCTAACTAAACCTGCCTTCCATTTCTCTACATTTCTATTTTTTAAAGAAGCTTCCAGACTTATTTCATTTCATCACTGTAAAGAAACAAGTCTCAAGGCCAAATTGTTCTTGCACTGCCAACTGGCTCCTTGGATTTTTTGGCTTTAGCTTCCCAGGATGCCACTAAATACTGAACAGGGAAGTTAGACAGAAACCTCTGGAGATCATATTTCAGCCCTAGGCAATGGCAACACACATTCTCCTACGATTTATTCTTCTCCCATATGAGCAGAGAAATAATGCTTTGTTATTAAGTGAGCCCTCAGATTTGAATCTCTATGTACAAAAATGACTCATATTAAAAACACAAGAAAATGTAAAAGATATTAGAAATTATTTTTATTGTGGGGAGAAAATTTAACAGATTTTCGGTTACTCTACCTTTGAAAAGGGAGTGGTGTCTTGCCTTTCGCCTGCAGGAGGGTGAACGGAGACAGGCCTCATGCATCACACTCCAAAGGCTGCCAGGATGCAGCACAACAAGCTTGGATGTGCTGGATCGAAGAAGAACATTCAGAAGGTCAGAAACTGAAAACTGTTTTACAGAATAGTTTTATTGAATATCTCAAGGTTATAAAGGCAAAATGCTACCATTTTTCTTATATTTCAACCTTTAGAAGTGAAACTATCATGGAAAGAAAGTAGAAACAGTAGTAAAACTACGATACACCCTTTGTCTTGGCACATCCGAAGGACTCCTCTGAAAATCTTCAAATTGAGGAAAAAACTTTATATTGTTTTAAATAAAACAAAAGACACTCAAAGTTTTCTTTTTTTAAGGGAAATTATGAAGGCACATAAGGATACAACTTTACATTTCCTCCCCATTAATTTTTGGAACCATAATTGGAAAATAATTAATTTATGTTGGTGGTAAAGAATTCTGAGATTCATAACAGATGAAACATTTTCAAAGACCAAGGAAAAAAAACTCAAACATTTAATGGTTTCAAACACAAATTGAATAAAAATAATCCCTAAAAGTAGAATATACAACATACTATTTTTTAAAGTTTCACAGTACAAATAAAATATTTGAGTAAATACAAATACACATGGTATTTCTAGCTTGGATGCCTACTATGTAAATTTTCTAATATATATTTCTCTTTAGGATGAGCAAATGGTCAGAGTGAAGGAAAAAATATCTGTCTTCCACTTCTTGAGGGAATTGAACATAATGATTTTGTAATGGAGTTTTTCAATAAAAAATAAGAATTTCAAAATGTTCATAACCTGACAGTGAGGAGTTATGCTTTCGAGGAAATAACTTAAAATGGTATGAATTATAACCAAGGAATGAAAATGTCTAAATAACCAAGAACAGGAAGTAATTTACCACTTTATACTTTATGTATAATTATAAAATATTACATAATGAAAAATATTTTAAATAGTTTAAACAACATGAAATGTTTGTGCATAATTATCAAAATATAGGAAAATAAAATTTGCACAGAAAATATTACCTCAAAACATTATTTTAATAATTTACATTTGTGATGGAATAATGAATCATAAAACTGACAGTTAAATCTTCTTATCACTCAAGGTTTTAAAAAACACAGACTGTAAAACATTATTAAAAGTTTTCCAGGAAAACACATTTTTTATATAAAAAATCAATGATGAGTTAAAATTCAGGAGGGACTGATGCAGTATTCGTAAAGATGACTTGATTTTGACATATACTACGTAAACACACATGTGTAATATTGTTTTAAATCCTATCAGGATTATACTTGGTAATGGTACTTATCCAGGTGATTTGCTCACAGTTTGAAGCAATAGTTTGTAATGACCTTTAAATTAATATTTCATCTCTTTTTCAGGAATAGCAAATGTATCCAAATTTATGGCTGTGACATAGCACTCTTGTACCAAAAAGTGACATCTGAAGAATAGTTTCAGTGGTAACATGCAAAGACTGAGTGCTCTCCATAATGCAAGAAAGAACTGGATTAATTTATATTTGTAATAGTTTCTCAGAAAGATCTGGCTTTGAATATTAATTTCTCATGGATAGAGAAGTTGTCTGGTCTGATAGTTCAAACTAATTATTTCATATAATTAAATGACTCAAAAATAAATAAAATACTCATTAACTTAATCTAGTTTAAATTTTCCCTACCAATTAAGCCAGACATTTTCAGGATAGGGAAAGAAATCCGTAAATGGAAGAAGCTAAGAAGTCAGCATTTTCAGAGGACTCAGGCTAAGCTCCTAAGCTATGGTAGTAGAGGAACACAACATCTTAATCTAGATGACCTTAATGTTTTTCGTTTTGGAAATGTTTTCACAGAACCTGTTGATTCATATAATGGATGGTAGGTTGAATGAGGGTGTGGGAATAACTTCCACATCTAAATGAAATAACTAAGGAGAGTTTACGAGAGAAAACAATAATCCTTGATAAACAACTTTAGAATTAATAACAGTGTGAAGTCATTACAACCATTAGACTTGAAGATAAGAAGGAATGATTACTTGGAAACTAGACAAAAGTAAAGAACCCTGCGGCAGGAGATAGAAGCGGTAACTTTTGATAGATGGGCATTCTCATCTGCTGTGGTCTATCCAGATACAGTCAGGAGATGGATAATCTGACTTCAGTCTCCTCTCCATCTCTCACTGACAAGTTCCAAGTCAGGAAGAAAGGTAAACTCTCAATGTAACCTGCAAAGGATAGCCCCAAAGGACAAAACAAAATAGAAAAGTGAGGGTGTCGATCTGAAGCATTGAAATTAATGAGCACACAGATATTTCTGTTAGTGTTACTTTTTCATTATATCTTACTGTCTTTAGTATAGGTTAAATCTAAAGACATGACTAAAGTCAAACATTTTAAGTAGAAAAGTAGGAAAGGAGAATAAAATATTAGGGAAGGGGATAAAATGTGAAGTAGCTGGTTCTTCATCTTTTTCACTTGTTCTGTTTGCAGGTTAGATCTTTAATGGTTACAAGTGGTATAGCCATTACCTAGTGACCCTTTATCCATATAGATGTGGTGAGATTCTAGGCATAAACTGAGTAACTTCAAAGCCCCCTGGGTGACAAATTGTCAAATGATTTAGATATTATGGGAAGAGGAGTACTTAAGAAGGAAGAATGAAAATGAAGAGAGGAGTGCCCTCAAACCTATCGGGTTACTCGTTACGGATTCTGGTTCCTTCACTCTGCTTTCAGCTGTCAAAGGCTTGCTCTGAGCTGGGTGTGTCCACTTCAGCCAGAGAGGACTTATGCAAGAAAGATAAATTTGCAATAGAGGAAAGAATTTTGTGCCTATGAATAATCTGTTAAAAATATCTGTTTAAAAAAATCTGTTTAAAATATTCACCACCCATTTTCCCTCTGAACATAGCTTTTTTCATGTCTGTCTCTGACTAGAGGCTTCACCATTGAAAGATTTCAGGGATTTCAAGTTGGGATACTTGATGAATCTAATGTCCTAATCAGGCTGATATCAATTCATAGCCCTATAATCCATTTACTTATGAATCAAACTGACCTCATATTATGGACAGAATTGCTGAGCCGTGGGATATATGATTTATTATTATCCAGTCTAATGGGTCTAACACGTGTAACTATTCTCTACCACCAATTTCTATAAAGGACATAAACTACTGTGCTGTTATTTTACTTTGGATTGACAATTCAAAATGCAATCTACAGGGGCTAGGGATTTAGCTCAGTGGCACAGCACCTGCCTGGCAAGCATGAGGTCATGAGTTTGATTCCCAGTCCCGGAAAAAAAAGAAAAAGAAAAAAAATACAATCTACTACATCTTAATATTTTAGAAGGGGAGGAAAAGGAAAAAGGACATTACATTTTTTACATTTTCAATGAACTAATGAGGAAAATGATAGAAAGAAGATTACCATTATTTTAAAAGAAATGAGCAATTTTAGACTTTAGTTTGATGTTTATCTTTGATGAGTTTCTACATTCTTGAATTCTCATTCAGGTTTCCCATTGCATTGAGAAGCCAAGTAGGAAAATAGGAAAATGGATGATTAGGCAAAAGTTGGTGTTTTTCTGAAATTCATTTTGTTAATTGTGGAATATATCTTTCACATCAGGAATCTTATCAGGAACTGGGTTTTGGCGTTGGAAATGCAAGGGGCTGATCTGTTTAACACACTGGTGGAAGGTATCCATAAACAGCCCTGAACATGGGTGGTCCTATTTAATGAAGGTTAGATGCCTAGCATTAGTTTTTTTTATAAATTAGTTTTATAAATTAGTTTTTTTTAATAAATCTCTCAGGTCTATTTGACTCCATACCATTGGAAAGGAAGTAACTGTGCTGTTAGTATCATGGAGTTGTTAAATATTATTTTTGGTTTTTAAATTTTTTTTAATTTTTTTATTTTAAAAGTAAAAGAATGAAAACATATTAACAAACAGAAAACCATTTACAATGTAGCAGAAGAATAGTACAAACAATACTGAAATACAGACAAGATGACAGGGAATTAACACTGGTTGTTATACTACATATTGATAACTTCAAAGTGGTTACTCAGGAAAATAAACATAGACATGCAAGATTGGCCAAATAATTAATCATTAACTATTCCTCAACAAAGCGATATGTCAGTAGCACAACTATGTTAGCTATCCTTATATACACATATACATAATTTTTCCCTTCTTTCTTTTCTCTTTTCCCTGATCCCAGTTGCTCTTTATTTTTGAGCAGCTTCCTTTCATTTCACAATGTTTATCCTACCTCCCAATTTTTATTCACTCTTTCAGGTTCTTACAATAGTGAGACAATATGTTGTTTACACATGCAGGTCTGGATAAATATTATTTTTGAAGCTAATATAGAGTATTATCTCTGGATATTCACAATAATAAAACCATTTTTAATTCCTTGTTCATAGTATCAACCTAATATATCAGATCCAATTTTCACTAGAATATAATAAGTGCTATAAAACTACTGACTCATTTCAAATTGAATAAGGTAAAATAAGAGTAGGGGTGACTCACCTGGCATTTATGAAATAGTTCACTATGGGAAAAGTTAATTTATTTTCAATAACATTTAAAACTCATTGGTATATGATGGGATATTTGAGATGGTATTTTAATAGTGCAAGAATAGAAAACAAAGGCAAAAATCCAGGAAATTTTTAAAGGTAGTGTAAGTTAGTTAAGGGGATCACAAACTACAAAATATTCGCATTTCAAAGGCCAATTGTATATTGATAAACAAGTCAGATTTTTCACACATATGAGGAGAAATAAAATGAACTTATAAGAAAGAATTGAAATATAGGCTTGGTTTTATAATTTTGTATATGGTGTGTGTTTGGGGGCATAATTTACTTTATTAATTCTTGCAATTGTGTCACACTTCATACTCTGAAACTAATAATTACTAGCTTCTTAGCTGCAAAGAATTCATAAGACAAAACCAGTGAGCTAATATGCTACGTGGGAGAAACAATTGTGCTTATGATGACAAAATGTTTTCAGAAGATGTATCTATTTGCAAAATATTGCTATGTAGGTGTGCTCCAGCCCCTCGTGTTCCAAATCAAAGAATCATTTTCTTGCCATTGCGGTAGCTTGCATTCATAATACATAGAGAAATACTGCCAAAATTACTGATCATTTTTGTCTTCGTGGGCTGTTTTCTACATTCCAAGTCTCTAGCAAACATTAAAGATAATGTGTACACTGCCAAGCTTTTGTCTTGATAGCACATGTATATGTGTGAGTGTGTATGTGTGTGTGTGTGGTGTGTTGTGAGTTTTACTCTCAGCACTTCGATCTGCACTTTCTTTCTGTCTTCCTCAGAAGAACGATAGTAACACTACAGCAGCATCTGAAAGATCTGGTTTTCCAAATCCCTTAATGTTTAGAAATAGATTGTAAAAATCCTGCAATTTTAGTAAAGATTGAGTCCTTCTGAGGTTAAGATGCAATAATGAAACTGAGGCTATGTAGAGCCAACTTTATTACAGCATCTGTGGCCTCTGCAAACACAGAAGTTGCTCGCTCTCTCTGTCTCTGGCTCTCTCTTTGTTTAAATACTTTTCAGAAACAGAAGGACTTGGAACGTTTGTAAAGTGTTACTCTAATAGTTTTTTTAAATGAAAAAAATATACTTATTAACATCTAATCTTATTTGTTCCAGATAACTAAATCCTGTAATGTCAGATAAGAAGGTAATTGCTGTCATAATCTCAATCTGAGATATTAGGTTACTTATGGAGGGCTCCAGAAAAAGAATTTTGAAAATGTTGGCTTCATCTCCAGCTCAACCATGTAAACAGAATATCAGCTGAAAAGATGAGCAAAAGGAGAGAAAGAAAAAGAAAAAGAGAAATGTCTTTGGATTAGATGGAGCGTTGTGGAATTCTCCCTTTCTCCCCTGAGGTGAAACAGGAGAGATTATATGGGGACTACAAGAAATGTTTGGTAAATAGATTCTTGGGTTTTAGGACCCAGAATCCTGGCTTCTTCAGTGACCTGAGAAGTTTACCGAGTTTCATGTACGAAGCTTGTGGCTGTGCCCGAAACACAGAGAAGACATTGCAGAGAGGAGGAACCAATCGGTCCATATCGCTATGGGCTGAATGATGCTCCTCAGAAATGTTTATGTTGAGCTTGCACTGCTCCGTTTGTCTCAGTGTGGCTACCTTTGGAAATGGGGTCTTTGCAGAGGTAATTAAGGCTAAATGAGAATTTTGAAAGTGGGTCTTGGCACAATATGCTTGTTGTCCTTATGAAAACCAGATTAGGACACAGATGCACAGACAAGGAAGACCACGTGTACACACAGGAGAGCAGTAGCCATTTATAAAACGAGAAGACCTTCAAGATGAAGCAGGGCTGCCAACACCTTGCTCTTATCTTCCAGCACTGGAGGATAAAAATTGTTGTTCTTTAAAGAACCAGGTCTGTGGTACCTTATTATGACAGCCTCAGAAGCCCAGTACAACTAGGACTTGAAGCTTTGACTTCAGAAATGAGACAGTGGCCACTTTTCATGGAACAATACAGTTCACTGGAAGGAAGCAAACCTGGTACCTTTTGAATCCTGTCAATGAGCGATAACTGAAGGGTGATGGCAACCCAAAATGTAGGTAAGCTGAAAAACGCCCAGGAGATGAAGGATGAAATTAATCCTCTAGATGACAGGGCAAAGCAGCCGGGATGTGCTCAGAAGTAATCCTGGAGAAGCAGAGGCCCAGGAGAACAAGAACTATTAGAAACTGCAGAAAATGTAAGAGAAGTCAATGCCAGGCGACAGCAGTGCCTGTCAATTGAAGCATCTCCCCTGCTTTTCCTGGTTGCATTTCTCCGGTACATCCTCAAACTCTGCAGAGGCCAGAGGCATAGTCCTCCTGCTGGAGAAAGGAGAAGGAGAGGGCTCACTGCTACTGGCCTTCCCTTTCAGCAATACTGAGAGGAGAGGAAACAGTCTGAAAGTTGGGAATCCAAATGATTTAGACAGGCATTTTCCCCACTGCACCATATGTGAAATTAAAAATAACACAAAGTTTATGCTTTTAGAGGAATTCCCTGAAAATAGTAGAACCAAGGTGGAATTTATTCAGGGCCAAGAATTTGGTGAAAATAAAATCCAGTGTTTTCTGCTTGCCCACCATGAGGTCCTAGTTACATAGTATTACTGGGATGTTAAGAACTTACCTTGATGAAAGTCAGTGAGTAGTAAGTTCTGAGCGTGGAGAAGGAAATTTTTATTTGTAATCTTTTAAGGTTTTTGGCTGGATTGGAGATTTATATTGATTTAAGAGAGGCTCATAAGAGAAACATACAAATTATATAAATTTTACATAACACAGGAGACCTCATAAGAAAATGAAGACCCGAAGAGGTAGTAAAACCTATGTGACTCTCCAAGAGGTTGCATAAAGAGAAACAATTGTGCAAAAATAAGTATACTTTGTGTGGAGATGGAAAACTGTAGGAATTATTTGCACAAGTTCTACTTATACAGAATTATTTTGGCTATAATTCCTTCTTAATGTTTCTTTCCCCTGGGAACAAGGAGGGCATCTTTCACATTGGAAATTTATCTACTATTTTTAAGAATGTCCCCTCTTACAACTCATGTTTTTTCATTGCTTGCAACACAAATCAGTCTTTATGAAAGATCAGATTTTGCAGTGACATATCCTGTAAACTTCATTAAGAAATTCTTGAGAATTGATCTGGAAAGGGATCTTGCACAATTTAGGTCTCCTAGAACCCTAAAATGTCTCTATTTTATGCAAGAATGTAATCAAAGTACCTCCCAATTTCCTGAAATAGAATTAGAGGAGTTTGGACAATGACACTTGACATATCTGCCACCAAAGTCCAGACACTACCCAGTGTGCCTACCTTTATTCCCCTCTTTTATTTGAGAGGAAATTCTTTCTTTCATGGTTTTAAAAAGAAAAACAAAGTAAAGTTCCTTCCTAATGAAAGATATTCATCAAATAAAGCCTTAGCAATGAGCAGTCATTTGATTATTTTAATTTATTCAGAAATTTTTATAACATACACATTGTTTGACATCATTGCATACCACCTATCATGGCCTACTTAAAGAAGAAAACAAAACCTTTATCTCACTACTTAATAAAGAGAAGGATTATATTGTAACAAAACACTAAATAACAACTTAGATTGTCCCCAAAATCCTTCTTTGAGGAATGGAGAGTTGACTAAGACAACAACAAAAGTTTTTTTTGAAATTTTAAGGCAGCATGAGAGACTTTTCAAGGGATGTGAAAAAATGTAGGATAGATATTAGATTTCTTTGTTTTTTTTTTAATTTTTTATTTTATTGCATTTTATTTTTTGAGACAAGGTCTCACTCTCTAGTTTAGGCTGGCTTTGTAACCCAAGCTGGCCTCGAACTGGTGCTGATCCTCCTGCCTCAGCCTCCAGAGTGCTGAGAATACAGGCATGCACTACCACACCCTACTAACAATAGGTATTTGAATGCTTAGATATTTGAAGATGCAGAAAATGATATAATAAAAAAAGAATTAAAGAGTATAACACATACCTTAATCAAGATTAATAAAATATTGGCAATTTTAACATGAATATAACGTCATTTTAGCTTTGAGCACTAAATCTGTGCGTTCTAATAATTTTTAGGCGAGAAAACAGTATAAATGCTGCTGCACAATAATATAGCAAACATCTATTAATTTCCTTTAGAACTATATTTTATGTGCGATGTTTTAAGAAATTTTATGGATTTATAGAGATCAGCAGATTTTATGTACCAAAAATGCACAGGTTTCAGAATTATTAATTTGTTAAGAAAAGGAAAAAACTGCACTAGTCAATTTAAACAAGTTCATTTGTTACATAATTTACAGTATTTAAACACATTAACATCAATGATGAACTTGGAGGATATTCTAAGCAAATTTTCAAAATATAATTTGAGCTTGGAGAATGTTTGTAAAATTACTTTTAATATCATAAAGAGTTTTAGCACATTTTTGTCTCAAATTTTGAAAAATGTTACCAAAGCAGAATTCAGTGTACAAACATTGTCAACCATTAAGTATGTTGAGGTAGTAAGCCCTACTGACTAGTTAGCCTTGCTGATTTCATAAACTATAAGCTGTGCGCTTCACAGAAGGACATAACTCATCATATTGTAACCTAACTTCTGCTGAGGCACAGTCCAGCTTGTTTAGAGCACTTTTGGGCTGTGACAACCAAAAGTATAATATCCAACAAAACTGAATGTGATCATGAAAGTTTATAATACCTTTTAGTTTCAAATAGTTAAAATAGAATTCAATATAATTAAACTACAAAATAATAGCTTTAATAATTGCCTCATATTGTTTACAAGGTTATGATTGCAGTGAGAGAGTGAAATCTGTACCTTCAATGCAAATATTGGCTGACTAAAACTTAGCAATCAAGAGAAATTATATGTCAATACAATATTTTATTTTATTTTATTTTACTTTGTTTTATTTTTTGTACCAGGAATCAAACTCAGGACCTTGTATTACCAGGCAGGTGCTTATGCCACTAAACTATATCCCTGGCCCATCTATACAATATTTTAAAAATTTAAAATTAATAGAAAAATCTTTAGAAAACAAAATAACCAAAGAGTTAATAAATATACAGTCATACTACTGACTTTCCCTTTTGCCTCACAGTCTAACATGGCTCTTCACCCTACTGGTTCTTTGATATAGTTTCTCTGTAATTTAAGTAGCAATTCTAGGGGCTGGGGATTTAGCTCAGCGGCAAAAGCCCTGCCAGGCAAGCGCAAGGTCGTGAGTTCGGTTCCCGGTACCGGAGAAAAAAAAAAAAAGCAAAACAAAAAACCAAAAAAAAGTAGCAATTCTATACATAAAACTCCAACACAAAAGTGGTATGATGGAGAATTGCATTAAATTTTGTATGGATCTTCATTAATACTCAGGTTTACGTTATTATTATAATATGTGTAAAAAAAAGTACTAAACACAGAACAGTAAAAGTAAAATTCTCTGAAAGTTTTGGAGAAAAAAATTCCTACAAATCAACCATTTTCTCTTTATTTCTTTTTTCTTTTTACAATTTTTCCTTAAGTTTCAAATACTCCTTTCCATTGTTATTATCTATATATTTTCAAAATGACATGTAACTAAAGAAACACATATTTTGCATGGATGTAAAAATCTACATATCAACAGGATCCATTACCTTGGGTACCAGTTATCATAACTATCACAATGGGTTGATCAAAACATTTTTGAAAGAACATTTATGCTGGTTGCTAGATAAATAGATGACCCCTCCATGGGTTCCTGGTGGCACTGAAAAAAATAATGTAGAACCTATCTAGGATGATATTTGTAACTTGCCCACTAGGGAAATCCTGTTTAGTAGATTGTGTATTTGAATAGTAAAACTGATATAGAGTGTATTTTAACTTGTATTATTTTCCTCGTGTTTAATTGTAACTTACAGCTAGAAAAATGTAAAATACAATCAAATAGAAGAGAGAAACACATTTAAAGGCAATTTTGATCAATTTTGATCATGCGGTATTTATAGAAACATGTTGGAAAAGGCTTTGCTGTTTCAGTGATCAAGCTGATGAAGGTATCATTAGATCTCTATTTTAATATAGCAATTTTATCACATATTACACTTGATGCAGCTGAGCTGTTATATTACTAATTTAGCTTTTCTGAATATTTGAATTCAAAATATTTAATTGTGTAGAGAACAGAAAGGAATACTGAAACTTTGTATCTGCTTCGAAACAAGTTAGAGTATTGTGGTAGGATATGTGGATGCACAGATCCTGCAGTAAGAACTGCACCTTCCTTCACCATGAAAGGCAAGCATGATAAGTGAAACTCCCAGACCCGGTCAGAGTCTAGAAGAAAGAATATACAGGTTGCAAATTAGCTAATTGAAAAATTTTCCAGTTCCTGGAGCTGGTGCACCATATGGAATACTGCAGTATTTCTTAAACAACCACAGAAAGCAAAGAAGCAGCGGGTGAGGAAGAGAACAAGGAAAATAAAGGCTGCATGATTTAACACCAAGCAGTTTTCTGATTGTTATGTGCAAGTATCAGCTTTCCTTTGCCAAGAGAATAAACAGATGAATTCACCTTTTCTCCAGTTTCTGTGCAAAATTCTCCAGGCTCTGTTATGAGTTAGCTATACTGCTACTGAAAGGACCTGGATGTCCTAGGCTGTCTTTTCTGAAGGCTGTAGTATTTTCCAAGCCCGGAACTACCAACTGTTCTTTCTTTCTCACATTACTGTGCCTGGTGTAGGTAAAGAACATATTGTTTTATTTTATCATCTTTGCAGTCATTCTTAGCAAAACATAAATAATGATTTTTCTATATGCTACATGTGTTTTTCTTCCAATTTGGACTCTATTTTGTATCATTTTATGCAGACTATTTCAAGGTGAGCTATAGTCAGATGTACCTGTTAAATCTAATACCACCACCTACTTAAGAAGTTATCTATAGGTGTTACAGCCCTAAAAACAAAACAAACGAGAGGACCATTTTTATAGAAGTACTGAGAGCTGTATTTTTCCATCTCTGTCTTCATTTTAAAGGGCCACTACATTTTTTTAGAGAGATATTCACTGTTATATATATATGTTCTCCAGTTGGTGCTGTTCTGAAAAAGGACATATTCTGTGAAAGTCATTGAGCTAGAGCATTTGTATAAGCAAATTGCAGTAATCCATGATGATATGTAATTAAGGAGCAGAAAGAATGGAAATCACATTTCAAAATTAAAGGATTCAAGAGACAGTGTACTCCATATCAGATTTTTAATCCTGTCTCTCTCTGTTCATGCTCTGGTCATTTAGTTTTTGCTTTCTCCTTCTGTCTGTATGTAATTCCTTGTCTTTATTTCCTCTGTTGTGCTTTAATACGCTGGCAAATCGAATGTTCCATTTGTACAAGATAAAACTCTGCTAGTTACTCCTCAATAAATTCTGTCAAATTTTTTATTTAATCTTACATGGCCTTCTGAAACTTCATGTGAGATAGTTCCAACAAACAAGGGAAGTAATGACCAGAGGTTTAATTTATTGTCTTGACTATATATTGCCACTGAGCAAAAGAAACACTTGTTCTCTGTTATTATTCTTTTGTTAAAACAAAATTCTGAATGTTCTAAATTTCAGACGGTGAAATGGTTCTAGTCATTATAGACTGAATCCATAACAATAACAAAAATAAATACTTAGGGCTGAAAATTTAGTATTTGAAGGAGTACCCTTATTGATCCAGTCAGTTACTGTGTCAACTCTGTCCTTGGCCACATAATATGCATTTAATAATGTCACATTCAAAGAACTCATATTTTGGTGAAAGGCACACTGTAAGTTGCATGGGTTAGGGTCTTGGAAAGTATCAGTACCACATTTAACAGGGTAAGTGATGAAAGATGAGGGGAATGCATATTTCAGAGAAAATGAACTGCAGACATAAAGAGTCAATATTCTGCTATTCCCAATAGCAGAAAGCACTTAGCACAAAGTGGATCTGGAGGGAAAAAATGAAAACAAAACCCCAGACAAGAGAAAATTACATATAAAGGCAAAAGAGAATGTCCAGGGAATCTGGGAATCTCCACAATGGTTGCGTGAGTGTCTCTATTGCTAACACTGCAGTAACTCGGGACTCAGTGTGCAATAAGCTGTTAATACCATGTGTTATCCCAAACTGATAATTTGTGAAGACACTATAACAGGAAAATATTTGTTAATATGTGACATATTTCATTTTTCCTTGGTGGTAAATAGAAGCAACTTAGTAGTAAGATATTCCTACATAGCTTCCATTTCACAGAGCTCCTTCCTATTGCTTGTGCCTCTGTGCAAATCTCTTCCTGTTCCACTCACAGGGCATTATTATTTTGGGACACAATATTAAGTGGGTAAATGGAGAGTGTTTTTAGTTACATAATAATCCACTTCTTCAGGCATCTGAGTATTTGATTTCCCAATAAATCCATATATTGAAACATTAACTTACAATATGGCTGTGTTGGAAATAAGCCCTTTGTAGTAGTCCTTACAAGGCAAATCTCTCTCCTTCTCTCTTCTCTCTCCCTCCTTCCCTCCTTGCCATGCTACAGTACTCATGAGTATCCAAGCTTGTAGCACGGTGAGTGTCTTAGTCACTTTCCTGTCCCTTGAACAAAATACCTAACACAACTTAAAGGAAGAGAGGTTTAACTTGGCCCACAATTTCCATCCATAGACAGCTGGCTGTGAACCAGCAAGGTGGAGGTAAGCTTCTCAACCTATGGCAGGGTGGAAGCAGACAGAGAAAGGAGGACCAGGAAGGGAGATGCATCCTCTGTAGCAGGCATCCAATGACATACCTCTTTCACCACACTGTGACCCCTAATGAAACATTTAGTTATGAACTCCTCAATGAATTTCTTTACTGATGAGTATGGCATCATGTCCATTTAACTATGTAAAATGCAATAAGTCAGTCTCTAAGGGTCTCAAAATTCTTAATTTTCAACAGTACTGAAAAGTCCATGGTGTAAATCTCTCAGGTTCAAGGCATACTGTTAAATTTGAGCTCCTATAAAAACCAAAAAGAAAGTTAAGTACTTCCAGCCTACACTGGTGAACAGTAAACAACCCCATTCTCAAACGGAGGAATAAGGGGATAGAAGGAAATGGCCCAAAGTGAGACTGAAAACCAACAGGGCAAACATTGCATTTTGGAGCTCCACTTTCAGCATCCAAGGAGGGTTGCTGCCACACGTGACTTCCAAAGAATTTGGACTGCCCTGTGAGCATGGCCATTCTGAGTGCAGCCCATGTGGTCTCTGTTTAGTGCTGGGTCCATTCACTGCCCACAGTGTTCCTTTGTAGTTGGTTCATGTTCCTTTACATGTTGAGCTTCATGCTCACCACTCATTCCTTGCTTTCTCAGAAATACATATTTGGTCTTTTACGCTTTCCTTTGAAATCTGAATGGAGCCCTTCATGACCATACAATTCTTGTATCATGACTGCCAGAAGAATCATCACTATGTGGATGATACCAGGGTCTGCCACAGTACAGAGTAACATGGCTGCCCTGTGGACCAGTGCTACAGAGGCCTGGAAGGGCCATGGGCAGCTGAAAGAGGAGATATATCTCCTCAAGTGACCAGGGATGAGCAGGCTGCTCTGGGGCCTTTCTTTTCCAAGCAAATTTCTTCAAAGGAGTTTTTTGTTTTATACCCTAGAGCATGTTATTTTTTTTCTTAAATTTAAGACACAATATGTTAATGTATGAGTTGCTTTGTCTAAACTAAAACCCCAGGACTCAGGTTTAATTGCAGGGTCGGCACTTGGCCATAAATAGGTGGCTCTGGGTTGCAGTTTGGCCCCTCCCTCTCTGAAAGATTAACCATTACTGCCCTTGGTCCTGTGATGGTTGTGGTCTGGTCATTTCCTGAGATATCCTCAAGACATCTTTCCTATTGTCCCAAGGTACTGACTTTTTTCAGTGGTGCTTATGTCTTCAGCAATTACACTTCATTTCCCATAACCTTACAAGCTTCATTTTGGTTTAAAATTTAAGTTTTCAACTTTTTCTACTCTGCTTCTCCAACCAGTTTTTACTATAAATTTGGCTAATATACATCCATGCTACAGTCTGAATACTAGGCTGCCTTGAAATTTCTTCTTCCATATTAACTAGTCCACAACCCATATCTCAGTCCCCTGTGAAGTCTCAGGATGTGGGGGAAATATAGACCAGTGTCCTCTCAGAATGAAGCTTGCATGGCCTCTAGTCCAACTTCTGGTAGAGTCTTCACTCCCAAGTGAGACAGCATGAGACTCATGTTTACTCTCATTCCTGTAAGTATCCTAGCCTCTGAGATCTGATTACAGTCATGCATCAAACTCCATTTACAGCATTCTTGAGCTTCTATAGTCAGTATCTCCAAACCTTTCCAAATTCTTTCCACAAACTCATCCCAAAGACTTCAAATCAATGGTCAAGTACAGGTAACAATAGGCGCATTCCTGGTAACCAACATTCTGTATTAGACGCTTTTCCATTATGGGGACAAAATACTCAGCACCCACATCTTAACTGAAGGAGGAGAGGTTAAATTAGCAACCAGTGTTTGGGGACTGAGTCCATATCTGCGTGGCTTCCAGGCAGAAGTAACATGGTACAAGGGCGAAGAAGTGGAAAGATACTCAGCGTGTGACAAACAGCAGAGAGAGAAGGGGGATCTCTAGATGGAGGCATATTCTCCAAGGGCACATCCCCAGTGACACACAGTCTCCAATCAGGCCCAACCCCCTAACAGCATAGGTAGCTATGAACTCATCAGTACATTGATCCACTAAGAAGTATAATGCCCTTTAAATTAAAACAATACTGAGATTCCATGTGACCCAGCTATTCTCCTTCTAAGTGTCATCACAAAATAGTTAAACACAGTTTCTTTCAATGAGTCTTTGGTTGACCAGTATTGCATGTCTATATCTGTTTTCATGAGAAGCCACTTTGAAGATATCAATATGTAATACAACCACCATTGT
>NW_004955440.1:8936603-8978106 GCF_000276665.1 Chinchilla lanigera
TGTATTGTCTGTACTGTGCTTGTGATATGTTGTAAAATGTTGTATGTCTGTTAATGTTTCCCTCCTTTTATCTTTAAAATAAAAAAAATAGTTAAAGACATCATACCGCAGTGATGTATGTATACCTACGTTTGTAGCAATATAATTCATAGCTAAATCTTGGAAAAAGCCTATATGTCTGTTAACAAATATACACAGAAAATGTGTACACAGAGAGTATTTCTATGCTATAAAGAAGGATAAATGTGAGTCATTTTTATGAAAGTGGATGCATCTTGAGACCATAATGTTAAGTGAAACAATTCAGACACACAAGCTTAAGGAGTGCATACTCTCTCTTGTGTGAAAACTTACTATATGAATAATATATGAAATAAGAAACAGACAATAGGGAGAAAAGAGAAAAAAATTATTAGTGTAATCCAGCACAGACCACATATCTAAAAGTGTACTTTGACTTACTACAATTGTCTTACATAATTTATGTGTTTTTTGTCTATATACATGATGATCAACTTTAGAAGGTCTTTATGATAAATTAATCTGACACTGGCAAAATAAAAGTGGGTGGAGGGAAGGGGGAAAATATTGAAGTGTGTTATGTACATGTACCAATTCTATGCAATGAATGAAATTATTATGTACTACAAACACATACCAATTAAAGCCAAATAAAGGAAAAAAAGACACTACCTCTGAACATGCGAGTCTTTGAGGGGACATTCCAGATTTCAGCTATACACAGTAAATTAATAAACTTCCATGGTTTAACTAACCTTCTCTGATATTTTGTTATGGTAGCCCAAACTAACTAATACAGAGCCAGAAAACTTCATCTCCAAAGTGGTCAATATTCTTGCCTAACTTAATTAAAAAGAAAAAGTAAAGGAAAACACCTCAATCTCTTAGCTACAATTTGGACTAAAATGTTATACTTCGATCAACAGAATTTTCCTAGCTTATTTTTAAAGGGTGAAAAAAGAGTTTAATTAAACAAGATGAAAATGAAAGTCTCAGTTCCTGAACTATAGTCTAACAAGAAGATATCCCAATTAAAAAACAAAACAAACAAAAAACATAATGGTTTAAAACAAGGAATTGGAGAAGAGATACTTCTAAACAATGAGAGATGAGAGATGAGATCATTAAGAGAGACACCTTAGGTGACTACAAATTATTGGAAAACTTGCAGTATACATATCTAATAAAATCCCACCTCTGAACTCCTGAGGTCTATGGGTATTTGCTCCCTGAATGTGTCTCATAAAGATTCCTTATTGAAACTAAAACCACTAATTAGAAGATATTATCATATTGCTTTTAGTGTTAAGAAAACACATAATTTGAACCTTTTCCCAATTTATGAGACAGATCAGCTTTGGCACATGGGAAGATAAGGTTCAGACTTTTTGATGCAGTTTTACCAACATACATCAAACACAAGACAGAATTATAGGGCAAACACATAGAGAAATATAAAATAAAGTTCAAGTTAATTTGTTCTTAGTGTGGAAAGTTAGCCAAGTCTCTGTTTTGGGGTTTGCTTTTTAAATATATAACCTGTGACAATTAATTACCATCACTGAATTATTGTACTTATGACTATGGATGAAGATGTTATGTTATGGCTCAAACAAAAACGCTACATATCAGTATGTTAATTTAAATAAATAAATTCTTTCCTCAGAGAAGGCTGTGCTTATTTTCTTGCTAAAAAAATACAATGAATATAAAATATTTTATTTACATTAAAAAATACTCATTTTCACTTTTTCAGACCCTTGAATTTGAGAGGAGGCTGACATCAGGCCAGGTAGAAGTTACAATGTGTCTGCCATTGTCTTTTTTTAAAATATTTTTTTGGGTACCAGGAATCGAACTCACAACCTTGCATTTGCCAGGCAGGTGCTGTGCTGCTGAGCTAAATCCCCAGCCCCTGTCTGCCATTATCTTCGCAAGCCTAAAATCAACCATAACTGTATGAACATTGTTTCCATGACAATTGAATCAAGTCCATTTTTGGTGGTTAATGCGATGTACTTAGTTATTGCTTGAAATATCTTTGAAAGGGCACTGTGATTCAGCATAGAAACAATGTATGTAAGCATAAATATCTCCCAAGAGAAGCATTGTGAGTTGCAAAAGTGTCATGGTAATGTAGAAGAAAAGTTTCATTGTGATAGGTGTATAATAAGTTATGAGTGATAAAATATGTTTTATCTAGCCAAATCATTCAGTTATCTTTCTGATTTTAAAATGATTGCTGAGTTCATATTTTATATTGACAGTATTAAAACTGTTTTATATTGTAAAAATGAGGTTTGCTTTATTTGCTGTTCTTCTTTAAGACCAATAACCTATAGTAAGGTTCGTTTTCTGATTTTCAGTTTGGTCAGATTGCTTGTCTGTGCATGAAGTAACAGCATGAGCCCTGAAATCCTGCTCTTGTGAGTCAACTGACGTATTCTTGACAGAGAATGATCGTCCATACATTCTTTGCTGACATTCAGGTCCCAGCCTCAGCTGTGCAGTCATGGGGTCCAACATGAGAATTAAAATTTTACATTTTTTTTCACTGTCTTTACTCTCTTACACTACAAATTTTATTTAAAATAACGAGACAGATTCACTTCTAATATTGAGTCAGTAGTATTTTTCAGACAAATCAGTTATAGATGATCAGCCAACACTGACACAAATAAGTAATAAAGACTGAGCAAAATGCATGAAAGAACTGAGTATTCTGAAAGTATTAAAAAGCACCCAAATACCAATAATTAGTCAATATATAGAATGAGCAAAATTATACATAATTGTGTTGGAAAGTTTTGCTTTTGCTTCCCTGACATTGGTCATTGTTAGGGCAATGGTTGTAAAGTAAGAGTACCGAAACTTTGATAAAATTGTCTAATTTGCCTGAGAAAACCCAAAGTACTGGGATGGGGACAGCTTCACTGAAGAATGAGAGGACTATCCCAGGACAACAAAGTAGTGTGTGGACTTTGAATTTGTATCCACCCCCAAGACTGCATAAAGAGAAATGAAAGTAGCTTTCAACTAATGCTGAATGCAATGAACTGAAATACGGATTTTCATAAATTAGTTCATGTTTCTGTCAACACAATTTAATTACCTAATAAATCTAAACCTTAGGTAATTTTGGAGGAAATATCCATGAATTTGTAGTCTACACAATATAATAGAAAAAATAAAAAGAACCCAAATGACCTCTCCATCATATGGAAAACATAGATTTCAGTCTCAAGGCATTAGACATTTACTATATACCAACATAGTTGTTGTAATTATAAAAGAAGCTGGTATGATTCTGATTAGTGCTCAAATCAGTAAAATATGATCAACCAGAGATAAAAAAGACACTCCTAGGCGAGAATTAGAACATAGACAAAACCCATTTGCAATATCTACATTAACTTTGCAACTGAAAAACATATCTGAAATGAGAAACCATTACTTACACTTTCCTCAGAAAGGATGTAATAACAGGGCATGGTGGTGCACGCCTGTAATCCCAGCACTCGAGAGGCTGAGGCAGGAGGATTGCTATGAGTTCGATAACAGCCTGGGCTACAAAGTGAGCTCAAGGCCAGCCTGAACTGCATAGCAACACCCTGTCTCAGAAAGACAAAAAATAAATAAATAAAACAACAACAACAACATCAAAAAAGATGTAATAGAAGAAAAAGTGAAATTGAGAGCTACTTAATAGAAATCATATAATCAAAAAAGGAAAAAAAAATGAATTTATGTATAAAACTTCAAGCACTTGAACATTAATATCAAATCATTTTGTGTCTCAGAAGGAGAGATGGTGAGAAAAGCCAAGATACTTGAAGAAACTGGTATCAAATTATCTAA
The DNA here is from genome assembly GCF_000276665.1 of Chinchilla lanigera. Taxonomy (NCBI): domain Eukaryota; kingdom Metazoa; phylum Chordata; class Mammalia; order Rodentia; family Chinchillidae; genus Chinchilla; species Chinchilla lanigera. The sequence continues at coordinate 8,940,483 of NW_004955440.1, forward strand.
ATTTGAATAAATATCTGTATATTTACTGATTTTAAAACTTATTCAAACCCAATGCTATGGTTTGTGTCTGGAGGTCCCACAAAGCTTCATGCAGTCATGGGGCGGCTTCTACAGTTTGTGACTGATTCACGGTCCAGTGCTGGGCTTATGGGTGTGAGTGCTGCACCTGCCTTGGGGCGGGCAGACTGCATACCATGTAACGGAGGGAGAGAGTGTGTTCTTGCTACACCTCCATTTTTGTTTTTGCGGCTTTTGCTGTGTTCCGTCGCCATGAACTGTTGCCACTGTCATGTGCCACCCTGCCTTGGAGCCAACCAAGTATGGACTGAAACTTTCACAAAATGCAAGCTAAATAATGGTTTCCTTCCTTAATTCTTGGCATCAGGTATTTTTGGTCAGCAATGAGAGAAAAGTAACCAAGGCACCCGAATAGGACAAATTTGAAGAAATCGATGTTAGACACATCAAGAGTGAAACTACTGAAGGCAAACTAAAGAAAAACAACAATGCAAAACCTTTTGGGCATACCCAGAGAATATTTTCATCTTATATATCGCAAAAAATCCAAAACATCACATAGTTATCAATTAGAAGAAAATAGAAAATCTTTTTAAAAGCTGAAAGAAAAACACAATGACAAAAATTAACAAGTAACTCTAGTGAAACTATCCTCTAAAACTGATGTTAAAGGGTTCAGGTTAAAGTTAAAGGAATTTTATTTAAGGAAATATAAACATAATTTTTCCATTAGGTGCATAAAGGAATAAAGGCTAAAAGAGTTTTCTTGGGCCACAAGAAAATTTTTGCAAAGGAAATTTTCATGTTCATGAATAATGAAGAGTAGCATAAACAGTAAGCTTATGGGTAAATAAAATAATTATTGTTTCCAGTTTCTTTAAAATTCACACAGTTGTTTAAATTTAACACCAACATTATCTTTTAGAGTTTATAGTAAATATATGGAGGTGCAAAATATATGAAAAAGTAAGATAAAAGATGGCATGCAAGCATGAAATAGTCATGCATGAACCATTTCTACATTTATGTAAACTGATAAAATATTACCTGTAGGAAGGATATAGAAAAAAAAATTGAGTATACTGTATAAGTTTAATCATTATAACAATAAATATTAACAGGAGTAATTAAAATGTTGATTAAATAGGAGGCAATTTTAATTGTTTTAAAGAGATAACAAGAAAGAGGAATGGAAACAAAATTCTGAAGTGAAACAGAAATAGTAATTGTAAATTTTTAGATTTAAATCTGTGGTAGTAATTGTACTTAATGGTTATGGACTAAGCACTTCAAATTAAAGCACTTTTAGTCATAGATTTCTGGAGTCAACTGTAATTGATATTAATCAGTTATATCAATTTTGATGTACATATTGGCTGTTCACAGGATGCACACTTTATATAAAAATCTGCAGGATTACTGAGCCAGAGTCAGGCCGATGCACAGACCCGTAAACATGCGTGCTATCATTTAGATGTGGATGTCCCCCAAAGGCACATGTGCTGAAGGACTGTTCACCAGAGTAGTCCTGTTATGAGTTGAGGTAGAAGAAACTTTATGAGACAGTTCAGAGTAGAAGGTCTTCCAGTCATAACGAGTGTGCCGTCAAAGGGTATGTTGGCACCCTTGTCACTTTCACTTTCTTTTTCCACACTGGCTGTGAGCTTAGCAGCCTTCCTCCTACTCCCCTCCAGGATCTAGTGAGCTACACATGCTCAGAGCAATGGAAATCGTGGGTCGTGGAGGGCAATCTTGAAAATGGTGAGGTGCAGTAAAACTTTTCTGTTAGCTCTTATCTTGGGAAGTTGTTATAGTAAAAGAAAGTAACATGTGCAGATAGGTTGTAAGCAAATGGATAGAAAAATGTGTTTCTTGCAAACAGCAAGCCTAATCAACCTCACATATTTATGCTAATACTAGATATGAAAACTTCATGGTAAAGAACATCGCCAAGCTAAATAAAAGTATTTGCACATCACAAGAAATAATCAGTTAACCAAGAAGTCATAATGAAAGTCAATGTTTATATTTCTATAAGTTTCTTTAAATTACATGAATCTGGTGAAATGAAAGTAAGAAATAATTTCTGCATCACAGGAAGAGATTTAATGCCTCTCAACAATTGATAGAACAGTTAAACATATAAATACCTAAGTAAATCAAAACAGAACATCCGAAGACCACTGTAAAACACTTGACTTAACTGATATTTATAAAACAGTGTAAGTAAAGCTGCAGAATGCACATTTTTATATCATGTTCTTCAAGAAACTGGACAATGAAATAAGTCTGGAATAATTTACTATTACTGAAGCTATGCAAAGTAAATTCTTAGATTACAATGGTATTATACTAGAAATAAACAATAGTAAGACATTTATGAAACCACCACGTATTTTAAAATTAAGTTTTACTATTCTAAATAAGTATTGATTAAAGGAAAAATTACACAACAAAATAGAGAGTATTTCAAACTAAATAATAAAAATGATAGGTCAAAATTTGGGAGATAAAGATAAAAGAACACTTAAAGAAACCTTTTAATTTTAAACCTTTTAATTTTATTTTTTAAAAACAAGAAAAATCCAAAATCATCAACCTCAGTTTCTCTTTCAAGATACAAGAAAAAGAACAAATTAATCCCAAACCATGTAGCAGAAAAAAAATAATAAAAAGAAAGCAAAGGTAATAAAGAAAACTGAACTTGTTAAAAGCTGGTTATTTTGAAATAATAAACAAACTTGATTTTAAAAAATCGAACTGATTTCCACAGTGGTTGCACCAGTCTACACTCCCACTGACAGTGGAGAAGGTTCCTTTTTGCCCACAGCTTCGCCAGAATTCGTTATTGGTTGATTTCTTCATGATAGCCATTCTTTCTTGGGTGAGATGGAATCTCAGTGTTGTTTTAATTTGCATTTCTTGAATGACTAATTATGTGGACCATTTTCACATATATTTATGTCATTTGTATTTCTTCACCTGAGAAGCATATATTCACCTCAGATGCCCATTTTTGGACTGGGTCTTTGAAGTTTGGGGGCCACAATCATTGCTGATTTCTATCATCTTGTTTTGAAATCCTGTATCAGTTTTATTGTTTTCATATGGTTTGTTTATCTCTTTGTTGTTGTTATTTTGTTAAATTTTTTTCTCTATTTTTTGTTTATTTTTTTTAAATAAAAAAAGTAATTGACCCAGGCAATGAAAAACAGGACATAATTCACAAATATTAGGAATTAAAAAGTTGTCACTCTAAGAAACTATCATTAAAATTATGACTATAAATTAACAATTTAAAAGCTCAAAAGATTTCACTAATAAATTTTACCAAATATTAAAGAAGACATAATTTTATAAAACACTTTCAGAAAATTAAAGGCAGAGGAACATTTTCCAATGAATTTGATGGAGGAGACATTACCAAAACTGAATGAAAACTCTGCACTAAATAGAACTAAAGACTCCTTAAAACCCTCATAGGTATAGACATGGACATCAATAACAACATAATAGCAAAACAAATACAGCACATATACTTGTTAAAAAGGGTAATACCTAAAAATCCAGTAACATTTGTCAAAGGAAGGCAAATATTCAACCAATTTGGCAGTCTAATTTAACATAACAGAATAAAAGAAATACCTTGTAATCAATTTAATAGATGCAGTACAGTTATTTTAAAATTAATTAGAATATCTCTCAGAAAAGTTGCAATTAGTAGGAATTTTTCCCTTTGGATACATTAATCTTTAAAAAATGCACAGCACAGCAACACATCTCTAGAGTTGCTACAGTAAAATAATTTTGAATTCAAATACTAATAACCAAGAGATAGCACTTGTAATAGATGCAGCTACACCTCAGTTTGTGTACTCTGGTGTGTTAGTCTATTTTTACTGTGGCAATTAACGTGAAACTTAATTATTCCTCTCTTCTGAATTTCAAATACCTATATTCCTTTTCCTTTTCAACATATACTCAATGGTTATAATAATAATGATAATAATAATTATTTCATGTAGCTTTTATAAGAATGAAAGGAGTTAAACTCTATGAATTGCTTAGAATACACTTGGGCAAATAGTAAAGAATAATGTCATGTTTATTTAAAAATATCATAATCATATGAAAACTGTGAATTATCTTTCTTATCATGGAACCTGAATAAGAGCATTATATAGTACTATTTAATATTATATATTAATTTGATTGCTAACATTTTTCTATATGTGAACTCTTGCTATTTTGTAAGAATTTTTCCCACCTATTCCAATTTCATTTAAAGTGACTAATTTTATTTATTATAATGTGAAAATCTTTTGAATTAAATTTGATGTCACCAATTTGTATATTCATAATGTTTGTATTCCTAATATTTGTACATTCATAATATTTATATATGGTTAGATCCAATATATCTGACTTATAAGAAAACATTTTTGTGGACCCCAACATAATAGTGTCATACTTCCAACAGCAGTTTATGGAGATTACATAATGACAACAGACTAATTTGAATACAAGAACATATAAATGAATGCTGATGAATTATTCATCAAAATAGGAATATATGAATAATGAAAGTGCATGGGACAATTATAATGAGTAGTTACCACACATAATAAGTTTATGGTATAAGGATTGTTATCTACCTTTTGTAGCTAAATAAATACAGAGCAAGAGAGCTTGAATCCCATGTGTAGGGCCTCACTGCTAGAAAGAGGATAGACTTTAATTCAGGTTTTCCTGATTGATTCATGCATATTCATATGTTTTCTCTCATAACGCTGTGTCGTATCACTTAGTATGTCTCCAACCAAAATATGTTGCCTGTGCAGAATTTTGCAAAAGCTGCCTCCCCTAGGTGCTCGTGCATACTGCATGCACCGAGAATTTGCACTTCACACTGGTCAACACTATATGTTTTTTTCTGACTGAATTATCCACCACAGCTCTATCACACATGGCTCCCCATTCTTTAGTTTTCTGAAGCCTCATAAACGTGATTCTTGAAAGCCTGCTTATCTCTTCAACTTTGGAGGAAATCAGAAAGTGTTCCTGCTGAACTAGCGCAATTACTTGTTTTGTTTCTTCACGGGAAGTTTCATAGCACATGTTGTAATAATCCCAGTGCATGGTGTCTTTTGCTTGGAAATTAATTGCATCTTAGCAGCAGGCCCATCCCTCAGCATCGATTCTTTCCCTCCCTCTGCTCCTGCATGATTTATTCCAGTCATGCCTGTCTTTAATTAAGGTTTAAAAAATTTGTTTTGAAAAATTCTATCTAGACACACCCCAACAATCAGCGGTGAGCAGGTACTCCTTCAGCCTGACAACACACAGGGTATGCTTAAGGCAGAGGATTTTGCTTTACTTCTCAAACATTATTTTATACAGCAATTCATGTAATTAACACAAAATCATTTAAGCTAGAAAGTGCAATCCTCATTTTCTCTCATCACCACAGCGAATAAATGAACATTTGATGTTAAGTATCATTAAATTTCTGTCATTATATCATTTCATTAATGCCCACTGCAAATGAGAGCTCCAGTCTCCTGCAAAGGTCAGGGTTCAAATAAGAAAATAGAATCCTGTGAATTTAACATATAAAATTTTGTGCTATGGATAATGCAAGAGTTGAGAAATCGGACCAGGGGTGATGATTAAGAATAGGAAGCTGCTGCTCTGGTACGGACCACCAGATTGGGATGTGGAGAGAGGGTTTTGGCCCTGGTGGGAGGAGTGTTTAACCTCAGGGACACTGTCAGAGTTGCTCGCACATGGTTATAACAACAAACAGACAGATTTAGTTGGTTTCAATGTGAAGATTCAGTCCTCAACAGACAGCGCCCTCCTTATCACCTGCACCACTGCCTCCTGCTTTGCTCTGAGTGTGACACCGGAGGAGGGGCCGTGGGAGGGGAGCGGTGGCCAGCGACAGGGGCCTGCAGTTTTCAGCAGGAAGTAGGACCACAAAAGCAGTCTGAGTTAAAGACTGAATTTATTTTACAAATCAATGTCAAGATTTTTTGTCATGGTGTATTAAATAATCTGCCTTTTCTCATTTATTAGTGTTTATACTGAGTAATCTTAAATTGTTAATTCTCTTCATGTTATGATAGCTTTAATTTTTAGGTATTAAAAATAATTACAAATAAATCAGTGTATCCTTAATATAATAATGGTACTTTCAATTTCTTTTTCTTTTCTCTCTCTCTCTTTTTTTTTTTTTTTCTTTCTCTTTTGGTACTGGAAATCAAACACAAGACTTCACGTTTGCCAGGCACACGTTGTCCTGCTGAGCTATATGCCAGGCCAGTGCTTTCAATTTCAAATGTCCATTTCTGACAAACTGGATAGCATTTTTGTCATTCCCTAGGGTGATTTGACAGTTTAGTTTTTAATGGTTACATAGCTGGAGACAAATTATGATTATTCTCTACAACTCAAATATAAATATACTTTAGGTAAAATATATTTTAATTGAATAAAAATTTTAAAAATTACTGTGACTATTTATAAAATGTTTACAGTGTCTCATCTTGTAATTAGTTTTAGAAGACTGACAGTTTTACTCTAAAATCGAGAAGGTGATGGGCTCACTTTTGCCATGTCTCCTGAATATAGTACTGGAAGATCTATACAGAGAAATCAGACAAGAAAATGAAATGAAAGTCCTCTAGATTGCAAAGGAAAAGTAAAATTATTGCTGCTTACATGTAGCATGATCTGACATGTAGAAAACTCTTAAGATTTCATACACACAATACCTATTTGATCTCATAAATGGATTCAATAAAGTTAAAAGATACAAAATCAATATGTGAAGTTCAATAGTGTTCCTAAACACTATGAATGAATAATCCAAAAACATTTAAAAAAATAATCTTGTTTCTATTGCAAAAACAGAAAAAAATAATTAAATCCTTATGGACTCTCAAGGGACACCAAATAGCCCAAACAATTATGAATATGATCAAGCATGGAGTTCCCATACATTTTGTCTTACACATGTTCCAAAACTACAAGCAACGGACAATGTTTTACAGCATAAAGATATACCAACAGATCAATGGTATAAAATAGAAATCCAGAAACGCAATCTCGCACATAGAGTGAACTGGTTTTCACCAGGGTACCAAGGTCACTCAACAGAGAAATATAACTTAGTATCGATGAAAAAGAATGATGTTGGCCCCTTATTTCATAGCATGTACAAAATTAGTTGAATTATATTTATTTCAGAAATATAAAATTTCTGAACAAAAACAGGGAAGAGCTTTTATTACATTGCATATGGCAATAATTTATTGGGGTTGATACTAAAAGGAAAGGCCACAATCACAATGTAAAACTTTGTGTATCAGTGGACACCATCAGCAAAGTGAAAAGACAACTCACAGAATAGAAGACAGTATCCATAAGTCATACATCTAACCAGAGGTTAATATTAAAAATATAGAAATAGCTCCTAAAATACAGCAACAACACCTCATTAAAAATTCACAAAGGACTTCAAAAGAATTTGAAGAGTCTCCAAAACAGGTGTACAAATTACCAACAATGGAAAACTGTTCAAAATCACAGATCATTAGGGAAATGCAAACCTGAACCACCATAATGAGATAAAAGTGCATTCCCACAAGTATGGCTATTATCTAAAATATGGGGAAAAAGTACCGGTAAGGATATCAGTAAATAGAATCTGTTGTGTACTGTTGGTAGAAATGTAAAATAGTAGAAGTAGTAGAAGTATTATGGAAAACAGTACAGCAGTTTGTAAAAGCATTAAAAATGAAATTGCCATGTGATCTTATAACTCTAATCCTGGGCTATCTGTATTCACAACAAAGTTATTCCCAAGAGTCAAAAGGTGAAAGCAAATCAAGTGCCCACCAGCAGATGAAAAATAAACTGCACGGGGTTCATGATGTTAATAAAATATTATACTACCTGACACTTCTTCCAAGCTTGAGGATATTATGGTAAGTGACGTAAGTCAGTCATGAAAGGACTACACCGTGATTCCACTAATGTAAAGTACATGCAGTATTCAAATATGGAGACAGAAAGTAGTGCAGTGTTTTTAGAGTAGGGAAATAAGACATTTTCACTCAAGGAACACTGAGTTTTAGCTGAAAGATGAAAAATGATTTGGAGATTTTTTTTTCTTTTTTTTTTTTTGGTTTTTCTCCGGTACCGGGAACTGAACTCACGACCTTGCGCTTGCCAGGCAGGCGCTTTTTGCCTCTGAGCTAAATCCCCAGCCCAATTTGGAGATTTTTAGGGTTTAAATGTCCACCAAAAGCCCGATGCACTCAGAGGTGGGGTCTGTGGAAGGCGTTTTATTATTTGTGCATTGTACCTAGCTTTCTGTTTGGAAGCAGGACCTGGTTAGAGGAAGGCCACTTGGAGTGTAACTTGCCGGGGTGTATTCTCTCTGCCTCTTCAGCTCTCCCTCTGCTTCTTGGTCACCATCCCACAAGTAGCTCTCCTCTCCCAGGTCATTTCTGTGCCTGAGGCTGCAAACAATGGACTGAAACTTCCAAAATTGTGAAGCAAAATGAATTTCTTTCAGTTGTGTGTCATGTCAGGTGTTGTGTCTACAACATGAAAGTGGCTAACACAGGTGGAGGTAGTGATGACAGCACAACAATGTGAATTTACTTAATGCCACTTGTCTTAGTTACTTTTCGCGTTCTTGAGACAAAATACCTGATGCCCAAAGTTAAGGGAGGAAAGGTTTACTTAGCTCACAGTTTACAGAGGTTCAGTCCATAATCGGCTGATTTCATGGCAGGGTGGCAAGGCAGAGGGATAATAGTTTGTGGTGGCAGAAGACAGAGAAAGCAACAAGAGTGAGACAAACCTCTTTCTGTCCCTTATATTGTATCCAGTCTACCGGAATTAACACAGCGCCAATCCAATCAGTGGACTGATCCAGCAGTCACCCACCCTAATCCCAGCACCTGACTATGAATCAACCACACACTTTAAATTCAACCACCTCTGAAAAAAATCCTATGACAGCATGAGGCTTTAGGGAGACATCTAGACACAAACCATAACACCACTGAACTGTATACGTAAGTATCATGAAAACTGGAGTTCTGTGTTATGTATTCTGCATAATTAAAACTATTTAAAACAAAAGATAGCTACAACAATAATAGATAACACAATTTTCCCCTTATATCTGGCATTAAGGTGGCCTTATTGAGTCACTTCGAATATTTACAATGCTGCAGCAGTGATGCTATGAGACCTTGAAGGTTAGTTTAGAAAAAGAAAAATTAAAGACTCAGACTCCATGTTTTTTTTTTTCACATTCATATATTTATTTATTTATTTTGTAGCTCACACTTGAAACCATATTTCCATGCTTGGAGAAAGCCTCAGCTATGAGAAGAGACCATGTGTAAGGGTTCAGGACAATAGCAGTGAGACATCTATTGTTACAGCTTCAGCCTGTAACAAGTGCTGCCATGAAACACACACACACAGAAAACCCCCTACTTTTACCCAACCAAACCCCAGAACCATGGCAGTCAAGATGAAATGGAATGCTGTTATTTTACACTATTGTGTGTGTGGTAATATGCAGTATGATATTACTTAAGAGTACAGGGTATGAAATACTGGCCTTCATATTTCAACTTTACCACTTATCAGCCACGCAGAATGATCACTTTAAATTATCTGAAATTCAGAACAAAAGTATGTACTTCACAAATTGGTCTTTCTGTAAATGAGATGGTTGTAAAATATGCCTTACCCTACCAGAGTTCAGCAAGTCCTTGGTGTTTTGTAATAGTGGTCAATCATAATGCTAATATCATTGTTATTAAATTTCACACCTTAACATAATTCATGTCTGTATTTATTTTCCAAATATCTAACCACTTTCATTCATCAAAGAAACTGAATATTTTTCTAATATCAGTGTTAACTCCAACATTTAAGTTGCCATTCTAGTTGAAGACAAGATTTTTTAAACACAACTTTTCTACCTCTGGATGCCACACTACAAAGCTGGATTTAATAGAATCTCAGTCTCTAATTCTTGCAGGACATTTAGAAATTTGTAGATGTACGACTGTTCCAAGAGAGCAATTCACAGTTCTTTCTGGTCATCCAAACTTTATTAGCAGAATCTTACTCCATTAAGCATTTAACTTTGTAATATAAATAGAGATTCAACCATTAAAAAATACTCTCACTGGATATGCATTTAAATTGGTAGCAAGGAAAAGGAAAGGGCACCTTTAGGCTATGTATCATTGCATGTGTAGAACAGATCAACCTCATATACTTTGAAGTTTTATAAACCACTGAAGCTATTGCCAAGTATTGAAACTATATTTGTAAATAAAATCTCTGAAGTCTGAGGCATTTCTTTGCAGACCCAATACAATGAAATATGATGTATGCAAATCTTTTCCTTCCACTTATATTAAAATTCAAGATGGTTATACCACTGTACAAGTGGAGACAATAATTCATAAGGAGTTCAACTATGAAAAGTTTAGTCTGTAGCAAATTTTTTTGCTTTAGCACAGAAAGCACTATTTTCTAGTTTCTTGCTGATGATAAAAGACTAGAATTGAATCACTACTGTTCCTATGCAGTTTTGTAAGATGCTATGCTTAAAAATTCCATTTTAAATGCTAAAAATGTCTAGGGATTGCATACATTAATGAATTTGCAATAGTCCTTATGCTTTCAGACTTCTGTGTCAAAATTGTTAGCACACAAAGGATTCTTTATTACAAGATTTCAACTTCCAGATCTCAACTGCATTGTAGGGTAATTTTATTTTGTTTCAATATCAGAGTTCATTGTGTATGCCACAAAAAACAAGGAATTTTCATTTCCATTTCAGAGGTAATGTCTTCAAACTCAAAGACACTGAAAGAAAAAATGGTTGAAAATTATATTCATACAAAATTGTTTATGTAAGCCTTGTGGAACACACTTACCTTTTAGGGCTACATAAATGCTTTGTAAACATCTGCAAAGTTCAAAAGAAAAATCCCAAAACCCTTGTTATTTTTGTGACAGTGATAAATGAATGGTAAATCCACTTGATATGTAAAGAACTTTGAGGCAAGAATAAAGTCTCCACCTCAGGAAAATCATTCTTTGCCGACTTTGCTGTCACTAACACGCAGTCTTACACTGGTTAAATTTCTCCCTGAAATATGGCAGTTGTACATTTTTACCACTCAGCTCTCTCAGTGCTGTCTAATGAGCAGCTATTCTTCAATTTCAGGACTTTTCTTACTTGTATGTTAGTTTCCACAGTGAGTCCCACATAGTCAGAGACCCTGCAGCAATGATCAAGGAAGGGTTCCTACATTAGGTGTGAAAATTTTGAGGCCAATTAGCCCCTGATCTGTCCACCTGCTGGCCTCCATCACAGGAAAGGACAAAGACTGCTTCCCTTTGCCTTTATCCTGAGGTCCTGGTCATGCTTGTGTTCTTTTAGGACACATAGCCCCCTGTTCGTTTCCATTCTGCTTTCAAAATGGGAGGGGGAGTAGAGGAAAGACTTGAAGGAAAGACTGTGATCACAGATACACAAGGCAGGATAACTGCTTTCTCCTGATTCAAGGTGATTACAATAGCTGGCATCACTTTTAAACGTTTAGACCACTTTGTCATTATTATTCAAATAAGCTTTCAGAAGAATTATTTTAAATAATTCAGCTTCCATTAGTATAATGCAATATTTTTGTCTATTGTTTAACATACTTTGGAAACATCCCTGGGTGTTCTTCTAAATTCAAATAGTAAAATAGAAATCAATAACATTGTTAATTCTTTGATGATTAAATGAATTTTATATGGTTTCCATGCATGACAATCATATTTTATCTGTATTAATAAGTAACAATTCCTTATGTAATTAATATTTTAGTATATTTTGTGTTTTTTTCAAACAGAAACAAAAAGGCCCTTATCTTAATGGTGCTATAATCTAATTCCCCTACTTAATTTCAGAGATTTAGATTTTTCCTTTTAATACAAAAGATCCTGGTTGGATAAAATGTTCATTAGATATGTAGGCTGCCAAAATACTATGTTCAATATGCCCAGTGAGCAAGGACATGTGTCTTTTATTTCTCAAGAGAGCCAACCTTAATTGCACATGAATCTTGAAAGTTTGAGAAAATAATATATCCCCTTTGCACTGGTTCCTGAGGGGGATGATTCCTTGTACATGTATAAGACAACATCTAGACAGGAGAGGAAAGGGTGACAAAATTTCTACATAATAAATGAAGCAATAAAATGATTCTAAGCAGACAATGAAAAGTTAAGTTTATATTTTGTAATTCCTGGATCACCCTACAAATATATATATATGGATAGAGAGACAGAAAGAGAGAGAGTCAGAATCACAAGGTCAATTAAAATGGAGTACTGAATAATGTGCAAATAACCCATAAGAAAGCAGAAAGGCAAGAAAGCACACGGGACAAACAACTGACAAACTCATCCCCGCTTGTGGTAGCACAAAGTGCTTTTGGAAAATTATTAATTCTTAAATCAAACACATACTTAGTGTTCCACTAGTCCATTTATACTATCTATATTCATCATGGAGAGTTGGTGCATGAACACAAGGCTCCTTAAATATTGCATCTTTATTGAACATTGCAGCTTTTCTTTTCTTGTCATTGTACTAAAGAATAGTGTAATAATTATTTACATTGTTCTCAATGTAACAAATAATCTGAGCAAAATTTAAAATACCTGGGAGGATATGCATAGGTTACATGCAAAACTAACCTGTTATGTGCAGAGGACTTGGTCAGCAAGATTGTGTTATCTGCAAAGAGAGGAGCAGTAGAATCAATCTTCTATGGCTATAGAGGGATGACCATTTTCATGGGTGAATGACAGATGATGGGGGAATACTGGCAGAATATGTGATAAGCATTTGCTGAACTTGGCTCCATCTTTTGGAGCTGATAGAAGATAGGAATTTCAAAATCTGAAAGGATATTGGGTTAGGAGAGAAAGAGAGAGAAAGAAAAAGGAAAAAGGAGAAAGAGAAAGAGGAAGAAGAGGAAAACAAACAATACAGGACCAAACAGTGAGGAAAAGGATGTATATAATCAATATGCATCTTGCTAAAGAAAGGAGGGCATGAATAATCTTTTCAGATTCCCTATAAGTATATTTTGTAAAGGGCAATAAGAATCTCTACAGAGGGATGAAACTCAGGAACTTGGTAGGTAAGGAAAAATTGAAAAATTTTTAAATAAGGAGAGACCTTGCTCTTATGGAGAGCTGCAGCCTGAGTTCTTCACTGGAGGGGATCCCCAAATAAAAATGTAAATTAACTTCATAAGAAAGTGAGCCATTTTTGTGATACACAATAGATCCCAGTGGAAACCTATGCTGTTCTACAAAATTCAGACCTCTGCTTCTGACCTTCCTTCCCTTTTCCAAATCTACAGTAGCCAAGGTCAGTTAAGGAATAGAAAGAGTAAGACAAAGTGAAGAAGTAGAGAAGAACTGAATGCCTACCTTTCCAACAGCAGGTTTATAATCCTAAAAGAAGACCAGGTGGGATAGAAAAAAAATTTCAGTTTAATGATAGATAGAAACTGGGTCAGTTGGTTAGATTGGATATTCTTACAAAAGAGAAATTTATTATACCTGACTCCTTGGAGTTACTCAAAACTACAGAATGTGTCAAATATTACATTCAAAGATGGAAGGCAGGGTTGATGACTGAACTTGGAAGGGCAGTATGAAGTGGAATCAAATTATTTTTATATCTCACATAGCATGCATATATATATATATAATATATATATATTTAGTGTCAAATATTACATTCAAAGATGGAAGGCAGGGTTGATGACTGAACTTGGAAGGGCAGTATGAAGTGGAATCAAATTATTTTTATATCTCACATAGCATGCATATATATATATATATATATATATATATATATTTAGTGTAGGACTTGGAGGATATTTATATACAGAACAATAGCTAGTGACATCTAATGACATGTTATGTATGTGCCTATACATACACATGCATAATTATCAATATATTTTCTTTATGAATAATTATTCCTAAAAAATTTATAACTCAATAAAAGTCAGATTACTCTATTTCCTGGCACTTTCCAGTATTGAGTAGTATCCACATTGGTGGGCCTCCTTCAGTCTTAACTATGAGCAAATATACTCAAAACCTGTTTAATAAGAGGAAACAATGCTGTTTAACAGAAGAAAGCAGAAGGAAAGGAAAGCCTACACTAAGTTTGATAAATAGGGTAGCCCATTCACGTCCTTGAAAGCCCAGGTTCTTTTCATCTGCTGACCAAGCCTCATTGCCATGATGGTGTATTCCAGAAGTCAGCTCTAGCAATGACTACAGCAGAGCTGACAGACTCCACAAGCTCATTTGACATTATCCACCAGAAAACTGACCCTTCCTCTGTAGCTTCTAAGTTCAGGAAAGTTTTCCCTAGACGATGGTCCTTATTTCACTTCCCTTTCTGTCTTATTAATCACTCTGGAATTGATAGCCCTCACAGTAAATAGGTTCTGTACATAAAAGTCAGGGTAATCAAGGTAGATCACCATGTTTAAGGAAAGGGGTTGTCTTTTGTGAACAAAAAATTCTGTCAGAGAGTAGGTAGAAAGTGGAAAAAAATAATGCTTTTGTCCTGTATGAGGTCAACGAGGCAGCAGTAAGAGAATATCACATACTAGTGGAATAAAATCCACAGAAGCTTAGCTCTCATGGATCAAAGGGCCGGTGGTCTATGATCCAAATGTTAGAACAATCAGGCACTGGTGAGGGTTATTTTGGGTTTATTTCAATCATTGGCTTATTTGGGTTATTTTCAATCATTTTCCCACTACTTCCTCAGAGAGCAAGAGAAGGTGGGGGAACTGTCTACGTTCTGTTGCATAGGGGACTAATCCCATTTCGACAGCTGTGCCTTCACAACCTGCTCATTTCACAAAGATCCCTCTTCCTAACACCCTAATGTTAGGGGTAATGAGCCCAACGCATGATTTAGCAGTGAACGCAAATGTTCAGTTCATTGCAGCTATCACTGAAGAAAGACGAAACATTTTTGAGGACACTATCAGAGAGGCACAGGCAACAATTAACGTTTCGCTCCCATGGAACAAAGTGTAAATATAGGGTCTATTTACAAAGGAGTGGATCCGTTTGAGAAAACAGACAAGGAATGTCACAGCACCTGGTGGCTTACAGCATCCATGGCCGCTTCTCCCCTGGTCCTGAAGAAACAAGTGAGAAGAATGATTACTGGAGACCAAAGAGGGTGCCTGGTTGAAACCGATGCATCAGAGAGAAGCAACTAACCCACAATGGCTTGGCCTAGAAGGACTCCCTGTAATAAACATTAAAACTTATTTGAATTCTATTTTTGGATTACTGACCATTGGAATTCAAGCAGTAGCAATGTTTGAGGAGGTGGTCTGTCATTGTAACTGTAGTTTTATTAGCTTCGTTGGCCTAGAGCAGTTTAGGGATGGGTGGAGTGTGGACTAGGAGAATAAAAGAAAGCTATTCAATACACGTACCAAAAATGGGAGTTACCTCCATAGTTACAGTGATTACCATTTTTATGCACAATAACTTACTCAAAATTCCATTCAATTTTGAATTTTTATAAAAGTATAGCAATTCCCCTCTTTTTATGTATGTGTGAGCAGGACTTCAGATCAATAAAATAGATGAAGCACAGAATATGTAAATTTCAGTTATAGCTAGATATTGCCAAATTGCCAGTTAAAAATGTTAAACCAATTTACATTCCCTCTATCTCTAAATCTTGCCAGAACTGAATTAAAAATTATTCTCAATGTGATGAGTAAAACACTGCATTTTTTTGTCTTTAATTTGCATTAATATTGGTGCTGATTTTTTCAGAGATTTATGCTGAGAATTGAACATATTTTCATTTTGGCCACTTACACATTTTTTCTATGTATGTCTTTTGTTAAGTTTTTAAAAATATGTTATGTATTTTTCTGAGCTTTATAATATCTATTATGTAGGATACATATATTTATCCTTCTCTGTTATTTACTCCATTTTGTTGTTACTGTTGCTTATAAATTTTCTTTACAAATGGTTTTTAGAAATTTTGACTTTTATGTGTCAGTCTATCAGTGCCTCACTTTTTAATCAGTTTGTTGGTTTTACAGGAAATTTTTCTCCATGAAGATTCTACACAGTTATTGCTTTGTATTTGCACACTTTCTGTTTGGGTCTTCAGTGTTTAGGGGAATTAACATGAATATTTCTTCTGTATGTATATTGTGTATTGATGAAGCAATGAGTTTCCTTGAATTATTGATTACTGTACCTCAATGTCATTTATAATGTCCATATGAATTTTAAATGATTCATGATTATGTCCTTTGATAATTTTTTACTTCACTGATTCATTTGTCTGTATCTATATTCACGTTACATCTGACGCTATATTTATAGCATGCTGTGATGTTATACATGACAATTACATAATTTTGTGTTCAAATTGTCATATTTTCTTGATTATTGCACTTTCTAATGTTGCCGTGAAATTAAACATTTTAAAGTTGATATTAGCATTGACTCTCAAAATCAGAACACTCATTGAATTTTTGCAGTAGGATTGTATTGAATTGACAAATTATTTAAACTAAATTGTTATATTCGCATCCACCCTGGCATTTGACTGTCATGAGTTTTCTTTGTTCTTATTAACAAACCTTTATAGTGTTATTTTTTCTACTAGAAGAATATGCATTTTTTCTTGTGTTGGTAAATCTTTTATAAATATTCCCACAATGTTACATGTTGCCTTTTTTTCCCTTTAACATTGTTTTGTCTAGTCCTGATTAACATACTTATAAATGTTTACATATTATAATTATATTTGTAGCTTTTTTATTGACTTTTCAGTGGCTTTAGTTTATTGTCTGCTTATTTTGCACATTATTGAAGAAAATTCTATAATCTTCATATGATAATAATTCATTCTTTGGCATTATATTTTTTTTCTCTAAATGCTAATTTCTCTCATCAATTTTTGTTGTTTTGGCCCTCATTTATAAGATGTTACTGTGATGATGTGAGAACATTTGTGCTTTTGCATTAATGAAATTGTTTTAGTCATTCTATAATAATATAGCTTGTGGCATTTGTTATGGTTTGTGTCTGGGTGTCCCCCTAAATCCTCATGCAGTCATGGATGGGCTTTTAGAGTTTAGGATTGATTCACGGGTGTGAGTGCTGCACCTGCCCTGGGGCAGATTGTTTGCATACAATGTAAGGGAAGGAAAGTGACTGCTTACCAACACTCCTTCCTTTTGCTCCTGCTGCATTTGCTGTTTTCTGCTGCCATGACCTGTTGCCCTCTGCCTTGGAGCCAGCCAAGTGTAGACTGAAACCTGCACAGACTGTGAGCTAAATAAACATTTTCTTCCTTAATTTTAAGAGTTGAGTATTTTATCTTAGCAATGAGAGAAAAGTAACCAAGACAGAATTTGGTACCAGAGGAGTGGGGTCATTGGTGTGAATATACCTGACCATGTGGTTCAAGAGCCTTTGGAAAAAGCTTGTGGGAAGTGTTTGGTTCAGAGACATTGCCTGAAACAGTATAGCTGGAATGCTTTCAGCTGTTCTGTATGGGAGACTCTGGTCAGAGCTCAGAAGGCCAGAACACTGATAGAAATCCTGCTGGTAAAGATCAGTATCAGGGGGTTTCTTCTAGGAAGAAAAACCAAATTGGGTGCTGGATCCTAGTTGATGTATGTTATTGCTTGGCAGAAAGTTTGTCTGCATTTTGCTTGTGTCCAGAGACTTTGCATAAAACTGAGATTAAGGGCAGTGGACTGATTTATCTGGCTAAAGAAATTTCAAGGCAGTCCAGTGTTGAGGTGGTGGCATGGCTATTGCTGGGGTCTTTTAGCCAGATTTATATTGAGAATCAAGAGCAAAGACCTCAGCAGGATGATTTAAAATGTTGTGAGTTTGACCAGAAAGGAAGTGCCCATAAAGCTGTGGATTGCAAAAAGCAGAGCTGAAGAGATCTCCACTGCTGAGAAGGAACAAGAAAATGGAAAAGACGGAATAAGGGCATCACAAGAAGCACCAAATCTCCACCCTTTGCAGCCATAAACCTGCAAAGGTGAAAGACTTTGCTTTGAGGAAAAAGCCACAGAGTTCCAGCTTCCAGAATGGCAGCATAGAGAAACTGCTCCCCAGAATTGGATTCAGAGAGCCCAGCGTTCCAGGTACTCAACCCTTATGGCCAAGAGAGGGGAAAGCATGGCTACTGCTCCAGGTGGCAGCAGACCTTGGCATCATCCATGTGGTACTGGTTTTAGGCATATGCAGAATACAAGAGTTCTGAGATTAAGAATGCTTCCACCTCAAGTTGAGAAGACCTGAGAGGTCAAGCAGTGTGCCCCTGAGAGAGCAGTATGTGAAGCTGTGAGTGTGAAGTAAAAGGTGCATTGGAGAACTCAAAAGTTTGGAAAAACCAGGAACATGGAAGGTCTAAGGAAAGTTGCAAGGAGGGAGCAAAGCAGGCCTAAGAGAGAAGCTGTGGGAGATGTAACCACCAGAAGTGCCATAGGGGTGGACTCATGCAAGCCCTTTGGAGCTCACAATGGGCCACAAATTGTGTCAGATGCTGGATGTGAAATTACAGGACTTAATGTTTGCTCTGCGGGATGTTGAACTTGCTTTGGTTCCAGGGCTTTGCATCTTCATGTTTGTACCTTTTGGAATGCTAATGTTTGTCTTGTGCCATTGAGTACTGTAAGTGTTTAGCTTTGTTTTAATTTGTACAGGAGCTCACAGCAATCAGTTTGCCTTAGATCTTGGAGGAGACTCGGGACTTGGACTTTTCAGCAATGCTGAAACCGTTAAGACTTTGGCAACTCTTGCAGATGGACTAAATGATATTTGTATAAAGGGATGTAGATGAGTCTTTGGGAGGCCAGGGGTGGAATTTCATGGTTTGTGCCTGGGTGTCCCCCTAAATCCTCATGCAGTCATGGGGTGGGCCTTTAGAGTTTAGGATTGATTCATGGGTGTGAGTGCTACACCCACCCTGGGGCAGACTGTTTGCATACAATGTAAGGGAGAGAAATAGACTGCTTGCCACCACTCCTCCCTTTTGCTCCTGCTGCTTTTGCTGTTTTCTGCTTCCATGACCTGTTGCCCTCTGCCATGTGCCAGCCTGCCTTGGAGCCAACCAAGTATACACTGAAACCTGAACAGACTGTGAGCTAAATTTTGAGAGTTGAGTATTTTGTCTCAGCAGCAAGAAAAATGTAACAAAGACAGTATTAAATTCTGTTTTGCTTATTTAAAAAAAAACTTTATTTATGCTCCTTATCTTTGTTTACTAAAATGTCAGTATACTGATGTAATTTTATCTTCAACCAGCCCAAAGAGAACCAGTTTTAAGAGCAATTCAATTCTTCCATTTCTTGACTTTAAATATGTAAAAATATCAGACATTAAAGGAAAGTTGCACCATTATCAAACAATAAGAAAAGTTAAAATTTGAAGCTGTGTTGAGATATTATTTTAAGTAATTTATACGTAATAATGTTTAATTCTTGAAACTACCCCATGAAGTAGGTTTTTTTATCATGTTTATTTTACACATGGGAAAATACTACAAAAGGAAGCTAATACTGTGAGATGTTCAAGTCAGAAACAGTTCCCAGAACTCTGGCTTCAGTGACTCTGCACCTAGAAATGGTACACAGATTGTAAAATCATACATAGATTGTTATATAGATTGTTAAATATCTACATAGGTTGTTAAATATCAAAGAGCAGAGTATGGAGCTCCTCAAATAATGTTTACTATTTTTCCAAACATTAAATTTTATTATTTTTTTTTTATTTTTTTATTTTTTTTGGCTTTTTTCCAGTCCTGGGAATTGAACTCACGACCTTCTGCTTGCCAGGCAGGTGCTGTGCCACTGAGCTAAATCCCCAGCCCCTTCCAAACATTAAATTTGACCCATTTTATATAGCCAACACTTCAGAAAGCCTTCCTTTTTAAAAGTTAGACTGATCACTGCCAAAGACTTACTCTGCACCACTGGAATTAGTTTTGTAACTTCCACATTGGAAGGACTCTTTTCTACAACCCAGGTTGAAAATACAAACTTCTTTTTACTTATAGCTCTATCAATTTAAGTTTCAGAGTTTTTGCATATCTTCTACTCATGGAAAGAATCTCAAAGATGATCCATACAAAATTTTCTTTTCTGACTTGTTGATGGTTATTCCTTCCTTATGTGAACACACAATCACTTTAAAGTTTGGCAAAATAGGTAATTCCTGTTGTCCTCAGAGGTCTTCAGGAAAGAGATAGTAGATGAGGGTATGAGTTTATATTACTTATAGCTAGAGAATAACATATATGATATTTTTAAAGTAAGAAATAAAAACTATCATGTATTAATCTGAGCTTTTCTTTCCTGCACCTTCTTGAAGTGCTAAAGGACTTTCTAGTAACGATGTATAGGCCAGAATAACTAAAGATTTTCCTTACTAAAGACTGACTAACAGGGCTGGGGATTTAGCTCAGTGCCACAGTGCCTGACTGGCAAGCGCAAGGTCATGAGTTCAATTCCCGGTACCTGAAAAAAACAAAACAAAGACTGACTAACATCTAACTTTAATTAATTACACTTGCTTCAAATTCTGTTTTAGTAAATGTATAACTGGTATTGAAAAATTCATCATGAATTTTTTATTAAGTTTAAACTATGCCCTGTCATAAGTGAGTATTCCATAAATATTTGTTGAATAATCAGGAAGTTACAGTTTTTCAAGTAGCTAATCATATGGAATCTTGTCAAAAAGTATATATGCCACCCTTTGTGTACAACACGTTTTCTAGCAGAATTTGGACTGAAGGGTGAAAGCTCTACTCTTTCAAGTATGTTATGCATATCTGTTGATTATCTCATATTTCCTACTAAATGAGTCTCATAATCTATGTTCAAAATATCCTTCAAAAGAGTCCAGTTTGTGGAGTTATACAACCCAAGAGAACAGTTGCCAAACACAATGTATCTTTGGAGAAACTAACTCAACTGTAAACAACTTCAGTTTTCAGAATTTTAAGAGGAATTACTCTAAAGTAATTGAGATGTGATTAACCTTGGAGAGCAGGGATATATATTCCAGTGTTATAGTTATCAACAACTGGATATGTGATATTGGGAAAATAGATTCTGTTGGGGTAAAATTTCCTTATGTTAAAATTAGGGGCTCAGATTTTGATGTTTAAGATATTTATAGCTTTTAAACAATATGATTATCAGCTCATCTGTCTTCCATTCAAATAATTATATATTTGCAAGGTTTATGGCATCTTGTAGTTCTGAAGCTATCCTGAGAACAAACTTTGTACAAAAATATTATATCTAAATATGATACTATTTCTGAACAGATACAATTGATTTTAGGGCCATCTGCTTTAGGATACAGCTTTTGGACATGCAAATCTATGAAAAGTACAGCAAGTATATAGTAGCAAAATGCCACAGTGCTTGAAAAATAATAGCTCTGTGCAGTTTTCTGCTCTACACACTATGTGGAGTTGCGTTACAATTCTGAACAAATTGATGCATGTGCCACTCACACCTGCTTATACATCGTAGCCAAAAGTGACTGCTATTGCCAATGGCTCTCACTAAATGTAACAAAGAACAGAATTCATCAATCAAATGATCACCTAATATGCTATTAAAGCTAAATGAGATCATCTTTCACTTATGCCCAGGGAGGCACAAAGGTGCACATTCCTCCTATTTATTGAGGCAGCTTGGCAAAAAACGAAAAACAACATCTTGTATTACATGGCCATTTTTATGTTTTGAAAAGTACCTTGCATTTGGTAAGAAAGTTTAAAAACTTGCTATAAGGAAGGATGACCTGTATACTCTGTGTCATGGCTCTTACTGGAAGTGTATAATGTTACATTTATCTAACAGATGATTAAAAAGTTGGCAAACTGAGTATGATGGAGGCAAACAAAATCACTCTGGTCTTTTAAAAGATGCATTCTACAACCACAAAGCAAGGAGAAGATCATTTTCATCTGATTTCAGCCATAATTTATCATATTTCTGTAGTTATGAATCCATGTATCTCAAGAGGAGGGTCTATTTTTTATCTAAGTGGATGATAACTTATACTTAATTGTTATTAAAAAGGATGGAAAATGAGCCTTTGATAACTAATGTTATTCTAATTGGCATATGAAATACTTTCTTATCGTAAAGAAAGTCAGATAAAGGCTCTCACTCATTTGAAATCAAATCCTTCGTTAATTTTAAATGATATTAATAGTTCTCTATTTTGTATTTTATAATTTATGTTTTATGTTGTATATGTCATTTGTATTTATTAGAACTCTCACAGCAGGTATACAGATAAAGTGCAAATTAGTCAATTTTAGAAATTAAGAAATTAATCTAAGAAAGGATATGAGACTTGATAAAATACTACCTGTGAAAAAAAGAAAAAAGACTGAGCTGCTATTGTATAAGAAAAGGAAGGATAGGCTATAAAGAAACAAAATATCATAGGTGTGCCAATACTCAATAATTTAACCCTATATCAGAACATCACAATGGACTCTGTATAGTTCCCAAAATTGTAGTTGTCAATAAAAAATAAAATAAGCTTTTTTAAAAGCACATATATACATATACATATTATATACATATCCAGATTAACATAAAGAAATTTTGAACATACAAGAATTCTGGGATCACTACACTCAAGATCTTATGCTGGAGATCTTTATTACACTAAGCACATCATCCAATCGAGGGTGGCAGAAAACTTGATCCCCAAAATATCTGAATATGTAAGATTGCCTCAGGATAAGAGGTGTGGTAGATTAGGATTTAAATCTTATATGCTTTGGACAAAAAGATATAACTAAATAAATGAGTTCAAAAAGCAGTGAACAAAGACAAATTATAATAAAATAATATTTTTAAAGTATATATAAGTGGTTCATGTCAAGGATATCATTATAGCTAGGCAATCAAACTATAGCACTTAAGGATATTGATATCATAGTGAAGGATAATATTATAATGATAACTGACAAAGCACAATACAACCCTCAAGATAGCCAAAATAACTCTTTAATCCAAACAAGCAAAGAAAATTCTGCAAGAATTAGTACCATAATAAATACAGTAAAAATACACAACATAGTAAAATTAAATTGTAAACAAAAGTATCAAAGATAAAAAATAAATATGTTTAGTTAATATAAAACAGGTGAATGTTAAACTCGTAAGCACAAATTTCCTGAGAAATAGTATGTATAAAGTAATGATATAGCTCCATAAGAATTTTTTTACATAATACTAGGGAAAAACTTTACTGTTGCATAGGGAAAACTGAAAGATGTTACATTAAACTGGCATCATATGCCTTCATGCCGGAATGATCTTGGAGGAAGAAAAGCAGAAAATACCACAACTGCACTATTCCCCCTCAAATTAAAGGAAACTTAGTGAGTACATATCAAACATGCCTAACTGAAGGATATCATAGAAAGTTTTAGCTGATACTCTCCAAATATACTAACATAAATTAAGAAGTTTTCCAGTTTCAATGATATTGTGACAGAATTAAAAAAATTTTTCTTCTTTCCTTTTCCTTTTTCCTTTTCTTCTTCTTGTTTTTTTACTATTCTTTTTCATTTTATTTCTTTTTTATACTTTGTCTTATTTTTACTGCAACAACATTAAAATACATGACATATTTAGAATGAGATTTATAGTTTGGATATTAGCATTATATAAATGTTGTATTTTATGATTTTTAGAGCAACATAAGGACTCCTTATCTTTTGGCATTACAATAACCAGCTTTTAAACAAAATGTGACTGGGCAAAAGAATATGTACAGTAAAAGGAATAATCTTTATTCTAAATTTCACATCTTGTGTAAAAATTAACTTAAATGTAAACTGGAATATTACTTTAAAACAAATGAAAAACTTCATTACCTAGGGCATATGACTGATAGGTATGCCTCAAAAAGAGAAAAAAAAATGGGTACATCGGATATTATCTGTGTGACCTTTGAGTTAGGTTAATTTGGCTCTGACAGGGTTATTTTCTGCCATAAATGGATCAATATTTTGCAATGATTTAACTTCTAGTGGGGGATTGGTTCCCTCCTTATAGAGGGGAAAGAAATGCCCAACCTGAAAGATATCTGGACTGAGTTCACATTCTCTAAAATCGAAGAATGAAGTTTTGGAATAACAGAAGTTAAGAGAAGAATATATTTATTGAGGGAAAGAAAGCTTCTGTCTGAGAGAGGGACAGAAGAGGACCCTAATGGGTTGGCCAGGTCTCTTTCTCTTTTAGGGATATTCATAGAGAAAAACCACAAGCTAAGGCAGGTCCAAGGTGGCAAACATGGGAACTGACTAGGTGGGCATGAGGTGGGACAAAACTATGATCAGCCAATAAGATTACAAGAATAATTGTTTAGGTAAAATTGACTAAATCGGGGTCAAATGGGAAAGGGAGTCACTTAGCATGCGGACATGAATACAGAGCAGGGGCCTTTCTCGTAGGCACTGAGTTAGTGACTCTTCCTGGCTTTTTCAAGGTGATCTCTACCTATTTAGAGTATCAGTCCCTGAGGTCCATCCCTAGGGAAGTATGTGGGCACATCTCTTTAATCTTTTGTCTTGAGGTCTGGCCCACCTTGCAAAGTATCCCCTCTTCTGCACTGACTCTGTCAAGGGTCTGGCCCCGTCTGACTTCCTATAATACTACTATCTAACCCAATGGCCTATAACACTCCCTCTGTCATCCTAATTATTTATCCACATGATTGTGTGTCAGTAAATGAATGTGGTAAAATTCATTCAGAAGCTTATCAAATTTTTTGAAGTCTAGCTTACAGCCAAAGTAGCTATACTCGCAGTGGAGGCTGGCTGTTTTAGGGCATGAGAATTTTGTAACATACTATTTCAGACCTGCATTTGGTCAGAAATGGGAGAGGAGAAACCTCCTTATTTCCCCTCAAGGGCATACCTTGTAGACACCAAGCAAAAGAAGAGGCTGTAGTTTGGAGGACAATGGGGATAGAACTCTAAGGTGTTTACTGAGGGTGTAAAATATTATAACTCACTTTGAAATACTGTTGAACAACTTTTAAAAGCTTAAGTATACATTACTATATGACAAGCAATCATACTCATGAATGTTAATCATTAGAAAAAGAAAGTGAATTTTACCCAGAAAGTTATACAGAAATGTTAATACCATGTTTAATCACCCCAAACTGTAAAAATCTCAAATACGGTAAGTCCCGGACTTAGGTACATTTGAGTTGTGAGCTTTCACAGATATGAATGGATCTTTCATTGTGAACATTTTAAATACCAATAAATCACAGAAGTAGCTCACATTTCTGCAGGGCAGCATCATGGTTGGACTGCAGTTTGCTCATTGTATACTGTGATAGTGCACAGTAGGAAAGCACTCAAAAAGAGCTCAGGATGTTCAGAAGCAAGAGAAAAGCAGTGATGTGGAGGGGACTGCTGGGAAGTGCAAAGCAATAATTGT
The DNA here is from genome assembly GCF_000276665.1 of Chinchilla lanigera. NCBI lineage: Eukaryota > Metazoa > Chordata > Mammalia > Rodentia > Chinchillidae > Chinchilla > Chinchilla lanigera. Next base: position 8,966,159 of record NW_004955440.1, read on the forward strand.
GGAAACGAAAGTGAAAACGATTGAGACATTGGACTGAGACAAAAAGATGGTAGATGTTGCTCACTCTTCTAACATGAATTGTTCAACCATTGGCAAAATTCTACAGAAAGAGGACAAGGTCATAGAACATGTGAGCTCTGCTGTGGCGATGAAATCAACAACAATACCAAGAGTGCCGGGGCTGGGGATTTAGCTCAGTGGCAAAAGTGCCTGCCTGGCAAGCCCAAGGTCATGAGTTTGATTCCTGGTACCAGAAGAAAAACAAAACAAAACAAAACAAAAAAACCAAGACTGCCGTACAGTGATAGAAAAGAAGGAGAAACTGCTCAGTATGTGGAGAATCAGCATTAGTGTTGGGTCCCAAGCAGATTTTTCAAAATAAAGCTAAATGCCCAATTGAAGGTTGAAGAAATACTGGAATGAACAAAATGCATCTTCTGCTGCCAGCCATGGATGGTTTAACATTTTCGAGGCTAGAGCCAACCTTCCCAGCATAAAGGTAAGATGTGATGTCCAAGTGCAGCTACTATCGTTGCCCAAGAACTTCGAGCAACACTTAGAGAAATTACTGATGAATGTGTTTATTTATCCTAAAAGATTTTCTACATCGATGAGACAGGACTTTTCTGGAGTAGGATACCAGAAGGAAGTTGTACCAGTCAAAGAAAAACGTGATGCCAAGTGTCAAAGCAATGAAAACAGACTTTGTTATTTGGTGGCAATGCTCGCAGCAATATGAAACTAAAGCCTTTCCTACTTTGTTGCTCAGAGAACAAGAGTCCTAAAAAACATAGCCAAATGGTCCCTGTCTGCTGTGTAGCAGAGAAACTCCAAAGCCTGGGTTACACCAGCCAATTTTGAGGGCTGCTTTGTTTCCATCATTTTATGCCAGGGATAAAGAAATACTGTTTGCAGAAAGATATTCCATTAAACTTTCATTTGCTGCTTGACAGTACACCAGGTCACCACCAAATTCATGGAGGAAATTCATCCCGATGTCAAAGCTGTGCATCTTCCAGTGATTCCTACAGTGCTCATCCAGCCTATGGCCCAAGGACATGCCATTAAAAACATCAAGTATGCTTGGCATGAGGTTTCAGCTGTCACTACGAATGAGGTTTAACAGAACCTTTGCTTTGGGTTTGTTCCTAAAGCTCATGGATTTCAGAAGATGGATAAGGGGTACAAAGTGGTGGGCAACAGCTTGGTGACCCTTAGCAAGGAGCTGGAACTAGATCTGCACGGGGATGATGTCATTGAATTTCTTGCTGTGCAGCGTGATAAGCTCTCCAAGGAGGACCTTATGGGAGTAGAAGGCCAATGAGAAGACAAAAAGGCCCAAGTGGCACAGGTCACAGAAGAGCCAACAAGGTTCACCGCACCGGAAATGGTAAGGGGCTTTTCTTTACTTGAACAGACTCTGTTAGCTTTTGAGGCAAAGGCCCTAAGTAGAGAATGATACCCAAAGGTTGCAGAGGCCACCCAGAATGCCACCTAGTGCTGCAGAATCATCTCTGATGAGAAGAAAAGAGCTACTACAGTTCCCAGACGTGACTGGATCGTTTCTTCAAGAGGATAGGCAGAGTTGAACACATAAAACACCTGGATCATCAACACCAGGTGTGATCCAAATCCCATCTTGCCCTCCACCTCCTGTTGCTGATCATCCTCCAGCTCCACCATCTCCTGCCTACCTTCTAGTTAGTGACTCTTCTCAGCCATTCACGGCATACAATCTCCTACATGCCAGTTGTTGAACTGTACTTTGCTGCCATTTAAAGATGACTGTAAAGGTAAAAAAAAATTTATTTACAGTATTTTTTGTGTTTTTGGTTTTTTTTTATGCTTTCCATTGTATATTTGTGTCAAATATATACAAGATAATTAGCAGAATTATGAACATATCCAATTTATAGATGTCCACCCAGAAAAGAGCTCACTCACAAATCAGAGACTTACTGTATCCTTTAACATGTTATTGATTAAACAAACTCCAGAATATCCATACTGTGAGGCTACTACCTAGTAACACAAAGCAACAGACAACTGATGCATACAGAAGATGTGGATAAATTTCCAGGACATGCTTTGAATGAAAAAATAAAGTCAATCTTGAGCAACTACAAATTATATGTGCCCATTTCTATAACAAGAGGATAGCAATGGAAAATTGATTGTTTCAGGATTTAGGAATGGACAGAAGATGAAACCGTCAAATGTTAATAAAATAATTCATATGTGATGATGAACAATTCTCATAATCAGATGGTTACTTAACTACACAGGTAAATATAATAATATTTCATTGACCACATACTTTTTCAATCCATTCCCTCACCCAAAATGAGTAATTAAATAAATGTTAGCATATGAATATCATCTGTGTCTGAGACACTAGTACTGTACCAATGCCACTTCCATGGTTTGGACCATGTTATACAGTGATGTAAATTATTGTCATTGGGAAATGAAAACATACATGGAAAACTAGTATTCTTGCAATGTTTCTTGAATCATAAAATCTTTCAGATTTAAAGAGCATACAAAAAATAGAGATAGAAATGTAAAAATGCCTCTACAGCTGTTCATTCTGCAAAGGCTTTAGACAAAAGTGAGAACCCATTTCTGATTTTTAAAAGTATAATAAAATGAAATAGTTTTGTACACACATCCCTTATCAGTCCTAACATTGATTAATTCATGTACTAAATAGAGGAACACTTTATTAATGTATGCCATCTCACTACTCAGGGTGTGATTGGCAATAAACTTCTTTATAATTTACAATTTTATTAGCCATATTATCCCATGCAATGCAATAAGAAAAACAACTCTAGCATAATATTCAATGGATGAAAGTTATTTATTTTGAGAAATTTTCATCTTCCCATTTCTTCTCATTTTGTTTTGTTGCCCTAAGCCAGATTCTACTTTCTTTCACATATTCACATTTTAACTCTTAAGTTCTCTGATTGGCATAATTTTTCCAAAATAAGTAGCTTCATTAAAGAAATTCTTCAAAGAAGAGATGTCTTAGCACAAAAAAGAAGCAAACTTTCAAACATGCACTTATCACCAATTTTTGGATTGATATGTGGAATACTAAAATAATTTTAGGTAACGATAATGGATTCTTAAAATTTTCCTTGAAAAAAAGAGCTCAAATATCTGAAAGCTCTAACTCGCTCTTCATTTTTCAGTTCTCTGCCGAGCTGTGACTTGAACTGAGGGAGCTTCATTGCACTTCCCTTCTTGCACTGCACACACTCCCATCACGCTCTGAGCACAGTCCTCTTTCTGGCCACTTACACTCGGTTCTGCCTGTCCAGATGGTCATGGAGACACATTGCTTCTTAATTTAATACTATTCAGAATGAAGCAGCCCAGTACGATTACTTCTAAGAACCCACTCTCAGTCTAACCTAAGTGTCATTTTTAAAGACTTCCAAAACCTGAACAAGGTAGAAAAATATTTATAAACCAGTGTGGAAAAATCCTAGGAATATGTAATCAAAGGTTCCCAAATCCATTATCATTTCTTATCTTAATGAACTGTTATTTGTGTGGTGAGTAATGCCTAGCATTTCCTAAAGTTCATTGATGGCACAGTAGTTTTCCCTTTAGAAAAGTGGACTGGGAGGTGACACTTGGATAGGAGAAACCCTGGGTCTGGATTTGAGGCACAGAACTTAGATGCACAGAAGTTCCAGACTGACTCCTCTGTCTTCAATCAGCTGATGTCAGATCTACACAGACAGAGTGAGGAAAATTTTACACCTTTTGGTTCACAGACTGACAATCAAGCTGTACAGCTTCATCAGCCCCACAAAATATTCCTCATCCAAGAATCCCAGGAAACTATATAGACAGTGGTACAAACATGGCACTTTCAGGATTAATAATGTCCTTTTGAATTAGGAAATGTGCTTTCAGTGAAACAAAGTTGCACTTACATCCTGACAGATGTCTCTTGGAATTGTTATTATTAATTACATGTATAGGCAATAATGAAATAATGAAATTATCGAAGTATTTTTCAAAGTCACCATAATATTATGCATTCCTATGCACAAGAAGTGAAATTTCCAGTGGCTTTACATCTTCACAAACCTTTAGCACTGTAGTTCATTTTAAAATTTTGGTCAGAAGAATCTGAACAGATGTTCAGTTATGTTGAGCATACTTTCATGATTTTTTGCATCTATATGTTTTCTCCAGTAAAGTGTAAGTTCGGATCTTATGTTTCTTTTTTTTAACTGAGCTGTCTATTCTTATTTTCCTGGTACAAATCATTACCAAACAGAGGATTTAAAAGTATTTTCTGCAAGTCTGTTACTTTTTATTGTCTTACATGAGCAAATTTTTTAAAGTATTTTGATAAATTCCAATTTATTATTTTTTAAAATGAAAAGCACTTCTGCTATTTGGAAAATTCAAATTCATCCAGAATGTCTACTTTTCTTCTAAAATTTCTATAAATTTTGCATTTTGAACTTGTATATATGTATAGCTGTATATATATAGCTCAAGGCTTGTGTAAAATGTGAGCTATGCAGCAAAGTTTACTTAATTCTTTATTTTGCACAAGGGCATCAGCTGCTCCAGCAACTGTTGTTTAAGAAAGTATTTCTATATGGATTTGCTTCTGATATTTGTTGAAAAAAATCACACGATATCAGTTAAGATCTGCTTTGTTATGTTCCATTGATTTATACATCTATACTTTCATCATCATAGCACTCTGGATTAGTAGAGATATATTGTAAAAAAAAAAAATATGCACTTCGGTCTTACTTTTCTTTGGATGAAATCCCTAAAAGATTATTGTATAAAGACTCTTTATACAATGTTCTCTTATTTCAGTTTGTCTTGCCTAATTCTTTATGAAAATGGATTTTCATGGGTGGCCTGCATTAATGAGGTGCATTAAAGTAAACTGTACTAAGACACACCATCCTTTCCTTCAGAAGATGAGAAGGAGCATATTGAAAACAATTGCAAGCAGTGGCAGGGCCATATGCTGGGGGAAAGGGAAGAGGAGGAAGGTTGTCATGAAGGGCGGTGAGAAAACGGATGTAGGTATGCTTTAACATGCGCAATATGCACAAGTGGGGATATCACTGTAGCATAACACTTTACTCCCGTGACATCTTCTGTCTTCCAAGGTTAATCTGTCGACGTCTCAACAGACAAGTTCAGAGTGTGGGTGAACACCAGATACACAGGACATCGTAAGTTTGTAGAGCAACATGTTAACCAGAGCTATCTTTTTTTATGTGAAAAAAAAAACACTCATGAAGTTAAAAAAAAAAAACTAAATTTTTAATGATTCTTTTCTCACAAATGTGGCAACCAGATTGCAGAGTTAAACTCCTTCTGTTCCACTGATAAATGTCCCTTTCAAGAGATTTTTTTTTCCCCCAGATGGTCATTCTATCTCTTCACCTACCCCTGCAAAGAAATAATACTAGCTACTGGTGTTTTTTCTCTAACCCAAATATACTTTACAGTTTTTTTTACACTGTTTCACACTGTGAATGTTAACTCTGAGTCAAGTTAGAACAGCTTCGTCTCATTCATTTTGCATGAGTTGTTCCAAATTTTTATTAATTTTAAGACAAGTATGAAATAGTTTTGCAAAGATCTTTCTATTATGATGAAGGATTTTGTAATAGTTTTTTTAAAAGACATCAGCAAACACCTCCTTCATTTTTTTTTAAAATGCTATTGTCATAAATTAACATCCCCTGAATTTAAGCATGGGCTCCATTTCTCCTGAGTATCTTCAGTTTGGGCCAGTGTAGTCCCTGGACAGGCTTTTTCTCATTGATTTTGTAATTCCTTAAAAATGCACTGATTTTTTAGGGAACAAAAGTTTCAAATTGCCTGAATTTTCCTATCAACACATCTGACATCCACTGTGTATGGCGCTGGCTTGAGTGCTAAATCTTTTGTGCTCTATGTGAATGTATGTCCTAAAGTTGGCAAAACAGTAAAAACTTAATTCCACTGATTTTTAAAACCTTGCGTAAACACAATGAGGTGGTCAAAAAAAAAAATATCACTGGACTCTAAACCCTCAGTGGTCTATCACTTTGTAACTCTTACAGAGTGTCCCCTTAGCCTTAGGATTTTAAAAGGCTAATCTTGCAGCCAAAGGGAAATATGTGACTGGACTAGGGCACTGTTGGTTGTGTAGGTGCTGTATTTTAGAGAGTTTGCCATGTTTCTTTTCTTCTTCCTTCTCTATTTCCTTTCTTATTTGATTCATTTTTCCCTTTTTAAGTCCTGCCTTCTTCTTTTCACTCTTTTTCTCAATAAGCGCATATGCAGTTCTAGATGGAATGTTACTTTTTGATAAGAAGCACCTTAGAATGCCACTATTTGTACATTTCTGATGGCCTGTCTGCAGACTCAATAATAAATTGAGCCAGAGATAAATGTGAAGAACAAGTGTACTACACAGGACAAACGTTTGTTTGTCTGAGCAGTAGCACACACACACACAGGTCCGTGCCCACACACACACACACACACACAAACACACACACATGGGCACACACAGAGGCATTTTTATGTTGGACATGACAACATTGTTTCTAAGACCACAATATCAAAACTAGAATTTTACAGTCTGTGATACAACTTCTCTGACAATAAGGTTAACTTACTAAGCTTTTTCTGAAATGTCCATTGTCCATTCCATTTTGGTTACACAAAATGCAGCCAAACTGCATATTGGGAAATGATATTCCATATTACTTACATGAAAGAGATTACCTACATGGTTTTGACTTCAGCAATACTTTTTGACCGTAAGCAAAATTCATGGTTGGGAGTTGTACAGATTTTTAGTGTTCTTTACTTAGCATCACAATAACTATTGGGACTATTTTCTGGGAATTATTTTTTTCGAGTTTGGTAGCTCATTATTTATTCAAGTATCCTGAGGCAGAGGAGAGAGAGAGAGAGAGAAAGGCCAAGAAATGGGGCAAAGCTAAAAGGCATAAGTGAAAGCGACTCTGCTCTACCATATAATTTTCAGTCTTTTAAAACCTTGTTTATGTTCAGTCATTCCACCTCCTGAAGTACTCCTAATTTTAAAGGGACTTAGTGTTGGGAATATTTTAAATGGATAATGGTAATTTTCCAGGGAAAACACTATGTGTAAATGTGAAACTATTCACACTGAAAGAGCTCTTATGGATTTTGAGTTTACAGCAAGCTTTTGCCTTTTACAAAAATTATATTGAGGGAATGACAGAGAAGCATAACTCAAAAGAGGTGGAGAAATTTATCTATTCAACATGAAGGCAGTTTATGAAAGCTTCCAAAAATTGTGATTAGGTAGGGTAAAATGCCTAAGGATTCTTAGCTAAGAAAACAGAGACTTCATGAGTTTCAAAGATGTGACCTCATATTTCTTAGCAGGGAAAGGTACACTGAGTAATGTAATTATGAAAAGGCACTTCAAAAAGTATCTCTTAAAGGGAACTTTGATATATAATTAAAATGTCATTCTAACCTATAATTTGGGGGTATTTTCTTTCCCTAAATAATGATGTAGTATTATTCTCTGGTTGTGAGATGATATTGATGTCATCTTATTTGTAAAATTACATATACATCTATCTATCTATCTATCTATCTATCTATCTATCTATCTATCTCCTTTACTATTGATTTTTCTCAAAGAATGAGCTCCAGGAACCCAGGTTTGTGGAATTTATTATTGCTGTATTGCCAAAACACATTGTTTGCATGTCATAAATATTTTTTAAAATTAATGATTAATTACTAAAATATCTTGATCATATTATAAATAATACATACAAGATCCACATAATACATTTCAGTGAAAATAAAACCAATACAATAAAACACAGGCATTTTTTTGTTTATGAAAGTGCATGGAGTATCACAAACAAAAATATAAATTGTATTTTCAGGATGGAATATCTCAGAAAAGAAACATAGGGACTGTGTTGGGAACTCAAAGTGTCTCAGAGTGTTCCTTGTATTCTCAAAGTACATTCAAGACCTGCTGGACAATCAGAGGTCTGTATCAGGTTTTGAAAATACAGAGTCTTAGTTGGTATCTGCTCCAAACAATTGTCCTCAAATTACCTCAAAGGGAATAAAGTACTCTGTGTAAAAAGAACTACAGTTGTGTTGTTCTCATATTTCATCTTCAAGCTGACATATTGAAAAATAAGTGCAGATATTACAAAAGACCTAAAGCATATGTATATGAGAAACTGGCTATTGGGCTGGAGATGTAGCTCAGCGGCACAAGCGCCTTCCTAGCTAGTGTAAGGTCCAGAGTTCGATTCCCATTACTAAAAAAAAAAAAGAAAAGAAGAAGAAGAAATTGACTACTAACAATACTCAGGATAATTAGTATATTAACCTGTACTTCAGACAGATATTATAATCTCAGAGTATTAACCTTGTAAATATTTCTCTTTTTAAATTATATGTAGGTTAAGTTAACTTCTAGAGTAAGATCTACTTAATAAGTCAAGCATTTAGTTGCTCTAGGACATCAAGAGATTACTGGGGAAATGACACTTTATTATGGAGCATCCTATACCAGAAGCAATGCACTTCACTTTCATGGGTCATCGTCTTAACTATTCCTTAACCCAAAGGGAGGCATACAGAATACTTGGGATATTCTACATTCTGTGCCATAATATTGGTTTTCCTTTCATTGCAAATGGCACACTATGTTTATTTAAAGGTGTTATGACCAGGGAATTATTAATATGGTCGTGTTTTGGAAATTTTCTTCAATCACTTGAATTTAAATCTTACTAAACACCTAAGGTAATAAAAATGTACTTGGCAAGCCTTTTTTCCAGTAATGTTTTTTTCATTCATACCACAAATATTTTTGTTTGCTTTTAGTAATATTACTTGCTTAAGGTAAATTCCAGACACTGTGTTGAAGTAAAGAACCCCATGCTTTTTAGAGTTTGGGTAGATGGCTTGATTTGCTCAACACTGAGAAGATTAAACAAGGTTCTTCCTATACAATAGTATGCACAAGGATATCCACTAGTGATATCTGAGCCTGTAACACACAACAAAGGAAGCAGTAATCATTTTTCTTTGACTGCCATAGTTTCATGGGAATATTTTTACCTGCACATGAAACTGAAGGAAGCCATGTAATAAAAAAAAAAAAGGGTTAAAATGGTATTAGGCATGGAAGAAAATTTTTGTTGCTACTTGTCTTAGTTACTTTGCTCTCGTTGCTGAGACAAAATACCTAACGACCAAAATTAAGGAAGGAAAGGTTTATTTAGCTTACAGTCTGTGGAGGTTTCAGTCCATACTTGGTTGGCTCCAAGGCAGAAAATAGCAAAGCAACAAGAGCAAAGGGGGGAATGGCAGCCGAACAGCAAAGCAGCCAGAGCAAATGGGAGGAATAGCATAGCGGCCAGAAGCCTCTTTCCCTCCCTTACACTGTAAATAGGCTACCCCCACCTAAGGGGCGTGTAGCTCTCTCATAATCTCCATGCCCTCCTCTTCCACAGGCTCAGGATGTATACAAAGTAAGCACTCTGGCTTCCTGCTGAGTCACTTAGCCAACCCTCTAGACTCCCCAAGTTGACACAATGTATCAACCATAACACTACTATTGTTTGAGTTTAGTTTTTGTGGCCCTCAGGTTGGTATTTGATAAGCCAGACTAAGTTAAGTATTTTCTTTAGGTTATTTCATAGTTTTGAAGAATTTATTATTTTATTGTAAAAAGTTAGTGAAATATAATAGTATGCAAAACAAAAAGCAATAAATAACAAATATTTCATCAATAAATGAGAAAACAGAAGCTCAGAAGCATATTTTTCAAAGATCAAATAGATAATTGGTACTTGAAATATTTGTATATTTTAATCATACATTAACATTATATATCATAATAAGTTATTATACATATTATGTAATTAATATGGCATATACATCATTTTATGTACATTTATAACATTATTTGAAAATTTATAAAATATTAGTTAATGGACAGAATTATTATCATATGGTTCAATTTCTAATCAGTATTGTTTAAACACTGGTTATATAGCACAGTGATACAGAGAGGATTTAGATCAGATTATCTTGTATTCATGAAAGAAAATTACAACCAAGTTCCAGCTCTCAGGATTTTACTAGCTATTAGACGTTAGAATCTTGGTTCCCAAACTGAAGAAAATTTAGAATCACTTGATATCTTATTCACTACCAGTTGTTGCACTCTCTCCTAGAATTGCTGATTAAATTTTCCTGTGGTGGGCTCAGATGTTAGCATTGGCTTTAAGTTATCTGGTGATTGGTCTGATCTGGGGCCACCGTGGTAATAACTGCATGGTATGTACAAAGTTTTCTTCTACTCAGTTGACACTTGCAGATGCAGCATTCTTCCAAGGAAGGGAACATATGCTCTTTTTAATTCTTTTTTATAATTAACATTGGTTGCAGTACATAAGAGTTATGTTTGTTTTGGGAAATATCTACATCTATCTATATCTATCTATCTATCTATATCAGTTGAACATTTTACATTCTTTTGGACTCTTTTTCTATTATCATTTATCCATCCCCTGATCATTTTTTCCATTTCCAAAAAATCTTCCTTTTAGAGCCAGAGACATAGCTCTGACACAGCACCTGTCTGACAAGCATGAGGTCCTGAGTTCAGTTCCTAGTACAAAACAAAACAAAACAAAACAAAATAAAAACTGTTTCCTTCCATTGATTTCTTTATCTTACATTTATTTAGTTATTCCTTTATTTATATTTTAGGTTTATGTATAGATAACCATGTAATATTTAACTTTTTCTGTCTTACTTATTTCAGTAATTATTGAAATTATGGTTTCAAATTCTATTTATTTTTTTAACCTCAGTACCTGGCATACAGGCATTCCAAAACAGAGATTCAGTGACATTTTAATAAATAAATAATGCATCTAATTTATAGCCTCATGCTATTTTAAATGTATGTGGACAATATTTCAAAGATTTTATGGATGTTTTTGTTATTGGGTAGTTTCTTTATAAATGACTTTCCAATTAAAGGAATTCCAAGTCCTTCTTGCCTCAAAGAAAAGATTGAAAGAGACAAGTCAAAGATTGTGCCAAAAGTTTATTTGAAACATGTGGGATGAAAGGCTAAGGGAGAAACTGTCTCTGCAGAGCAAACTTGGGCTAAACAAAAGGGGAAAAGAGTAGAAGAGCAAAAATAAAAGTACACCCTGGTCTAGAAGAGTGGTATACCATGGAAAATCATGACAGCTGGCTCTTTGTGGCATCTGTGTCCTTATATGTTGTTGACACTTCATGGAAGCCTGCAAGACATTCCATTTATACAGTCCTGGGAATTACTTGATGATGTTCTGAGATCTTGTAATTGACTGATCCTGCTTATTTCCCCAGCCACCCTTGCCATATCTCCCTTTTATCTCATATTCCCCTGAGAGACATAAATCCCATAATTTTTATGGTGTTTGGAAGAAGTAGTGGTCCCTGTCTTCTATAGCTTCTTCAAGCTGGGGGTGGGGGCTGTAAACTCTACCTACTAGGGATTAAATGTTTTCCAACTATCTTGGGGTGCTATAGCTCATTGGCTGGGTTGAAGAAATTAAAAAAAAACAAAAACCTGTCAGAATATAATGAGAAGAGTTAGCGACTACCAAGGTGCCTGTTTGATGAGAGAGAAACTTTACTATTAGCCCAAATGTGAGAAGCAGGTCAGATTTCCATACTACCTGTAGAGAAAAATGTATGTTAGAGAAGTATGTAGAACCGTGGCCTTAACAAGATTTAGTTTACTTATCTGTAGAACTGGACTCTTGTTTTTTGAAGAGAAATCTCAGCTCTTCCAGACGCTCATAGGAGTAGCTTTCTTCTGTTGGGTGATCTTGTTTTTCAGACAATTCAATTGA
>NW_004955440.1:8978876-8995690 GCF_000276665.1 Chinchilla lanigera
ATTGTTTCTGGTAAACTAGGTACATTTTATAACATTTTGGTGAATACACTAGAAAGTTACTGGTATTTCTAGTAAATTATACACACATTATACAACTCTTTTTATTATGAAAATGTTAGTTAAGGGGTGCTTTGGGAGTTTTGAAATACATCATGGACCTTTCCATTAATTTTTATGGGAAAAATTGTCTTCTCTTGAAATGAATTTGTGTTACAATAGCCCTCACAAATGAACTGAGTTCATAAGTCAAGGGTACATTTTATTTGGTCCCCATGGTAGGCACTAGGTTGTTTCCCCAGGCCAGGATCTGGTGAGAATCTATTCCCCTACATTTGGATATCCTATTGTATTTGGCACATATTGATGAGCTATTGAGAGAATCTCATAGTGTCTGGGCTACTATCATATCAGAGGATACAAATGGTCTTCTGTACAACATCTCAAATGGCATCATACTGAGATCAGTTTTGAGAATGTTATGAATGCTCATGAGTCCTATTGGTAGCAATTGGAGCCAGAACTCAAATGTCTCTTGGCAGTTTTAACATAGCTTACTTTAAGATCTGGTTGGCTTTTCCTATAATTCCAGAAGACTGAGGCTGCCCAACAGAATGAAGGTGGTATTTATTCCTAAAGCCTTTGCCACACCCTGAGTTATTTGGGAGGTAAAAGAAGATTCATTGTCACTATGGAGAAATGGGTAGTCCAAATCTGAAGATGATTTCTTTAAGAAACACTTTGACTATGTCAGTAGCCTTCTCTGAACAGGTAGAAAAAGTTTCAAGCCAGCCTATAAAGGTGACAATTTAGGATCAAATTCTGTTTAAATCCTCCACATGGTGGCATGGGAGTGGAATCTAATTGTCGGTGCTCTCCAAGGTATGTCCCTCTCCTTTGTACAGGTTCTAATAAAGGAGGAAGTTTGAGCATGCCTAGCTTGTGGTAGGTATGGAGTGGGCAAGCTCTGTAGACATGCCGAGGGGTTGCTGCTAGTTCTACTCCTGCGAAACTTTGAGTGACCATTTCCAGTGCAGCCTTTCTTCCCACATGAAAGAAATCATGAAGTGTTTTTACGACCTTCCACTATATCCCTTAGTGAGGGAGCAGTTTGTTTTCTAGATATTACCAGAGTCCCTTTTTAATCCCCCCTTATCCTAAGGCCCATTTTTCTTCCTGGGGATATAGATTGGTTTACTGGCTCCTCAAGAATTGGGAATAAGGCTGGAGTCTTCAGGGGCTGTAGGGCTGCCCTTTCTATTTCCCTATATGCCTCTTAATTTTCCAAGGACACTTCATTCATGTCTCTCTGGTGTCCTTTACAGTGCATGACTGCAACCTGTTTGGGATGATTGACTGCCTCTAAGAGCTGTAGATTTTCCTGCTTGTGGTTTTTATTTGTCACTGAGGACTTTTGCTTCCAGATTGCTTCATGGGGGTGTAGCAACAGAAATATATATCTAGAGTCTGTATAGATGTTTAACCTTCTGCCGTTTACTAATATTAATGCCTGAGTAGAGCTATCAGCTCTGCCTTTTGAGCAGAAGCTCTTGGGAATTTAACTGTAATGACCTGTTGTGTGATGACTGGGCTTTCACTGTCCTTCTAGGACAAAGATATGTCCATCAGTCAACCACCCCTCTTTTGGAATGTGGGAGGAGCAGGCCAATGATACCTAACCTTCTTGCACAGGTCTGGGAAATTACTTGTTTACAAGAGTGTTATTAAAGGGAATATATGAGGAAATATCAGAGACTGGCATGTGGGAAAAATCAATCCCATTTAGGTACAGACATGGTGAAAACAGAGTGACATCACTAGGTGATCTAGAGGAGGGGATCAGTTAATATGTGGTTTGAGAACAGAGTTTATAATCTCAAGGAATCTGGATGGAATGCGTGGAATCAAATTTCCAAGGATGACCAGTAGAGATGTGTAGGCAAATCTGGACAGTCTGGCACCTGGAATACTGTATGTCCAGTACTCCATGTGTTTATGGCCATGTTATGGTTGATACATTGTGTCAACTTGGGGAGTCTAAAGGTTTGGCTAAGTGACTCAGCAGGAAGCCAGGGTGCTTACTTTGTATACATCCTGAGCCTGTGGAAGGGGAGGGCATGGAGATTATGTGAGAGCTACAAGTTCCTTATGTGGGGGTAGTCTGTTTATGAAGTAAGGCAGGGAAAGAAGCTGCTTGCTGCCATTCCTCCTTTTGCTCTGGCTGTACTGCTGTTCGGCTGCCATTCCCCCTTGCTCTTGTTGCTTTGCTGTCTTCTGCCTGAGAGCCAACCAAGTATGGACTGAAACCTCCACAAACTGTGAGCCAAATAAACCTTTCCTTCCTTCATTTTGGGCTTTGGGTATCTTGTCTCAGCAACGAGAGAAAAGTAACCAAGACAGGCCATTGTTCAGCTTGCTGAGGGCAGCATGGCTCCCTTACTGTATTCCTGTTATTTGTACAGGGCAGTATGTTTTACTGTGCAGGTTTTGCTCAGGTCAGGCCTGAAGTTCCCATCTTTTTGTTGTTATATTCACAGAAGGGCAACAAGTGACTGAGGTTCCTCATGGCTGCTTTGGGCATGATAAATGGACTGGTATGGGCAGCCTAACCGGGAGAGAAATTTTGGGGAACAAGGCTGTATTGAGGAGTGGTCAGAGCCAGCACTTGCCTGTTGGTAATTGCTTGTACATGATCTTGTGGAAACTGTGAGAAATGACTGAAGAGACATGGCCCAAAGGGAAGAAAGAAGGTAATACAAACAAGAAATACAGTGATTGGAATAAGCCACCAGGCTCAGCTCCAAACATTAGTCCAAGAATTGAACATGTGCTGTCTAATTTCTAAAGCCTTATCTGTCAGCCTTTTGTCTGCTTCCCATACAATGTCTGACTGGTTGGTGTACAAGCAACATTCTTCCCCAAAGGAGATGCATAACCCACCTTCCTTGGCAGTGAAGAGATCTAAACCTCCATAACTTTGAAGGATCACTGCTGCCATGGAGTCTGTCTGGTTTTTAAGGTGAGAACGGAGTCAGTTCTTGGTCTGAGGCTGTCAGAGAGATCTTGGAAGAGGGAGAAATAGGAGGTCAGACAGGTACTTAGACCTGCTATTCCTGTCCCTATAGGAGTGATGGTACCCAAACTAATCACACAACAGGGTATTAGATGTGTGGCTGTATGTCATCAGACCTGGGTTTTAATGGTGACAGGAAGGCTCTGGGTTCTCAGGGCAATGTCTATTTTGGGGGTAAGGTATGTCAGTATGCAGGTGCCAGTCCAGTTAGTGGGGAGGCGCAAGTAGGTGGAGAATCCACAGAGGAAGAAAACATTTTGACTGGGTAAACAGAACTGAGTATGAGTGTTAAAGAGGTTTGTGACTCTTATTTTCTCTTTCCCAGATGCAAGGTTCCTGCTAGGGCAGCACCTGTCAGAGGCATGGGATCTGGCTGGTGCCTATTGTTCTGTTTTTCCATTGTAAGAAGAGTCTTTTGGCGTCTATCAGAACTGCTGCCAGGAATGATCAAAGGTTGGAAAGAGGAGACAGTCTGAGCAAGGGGGAGAGTGATGACAAGAAGACCATGGGAGAAAGGGTGTGCATGGGACATCATGTCATTGTGGAATTCTGTCATTCTATTCAGAATTGACATAGTCACAGCTTTTGGAGGACCTGAAAAACAGACAAACTGAGTGAGTCGTGCATCCTGAGTAGCCTGGTAGCTGGCATGACATTTGAGGTCAGTAGCTGTAGTGTGCAGTTACATTGATAGGGGCGCAGATGTCCTAGTGATACAGGGGAGGACAGATCATACTGCATTCAAAGGGGCTCTGAAGGTCAGGGCAGTACCAGTGGTTACGAGCATAGTTGTGCTCTTTTGTGACATACGACTAGAGGGGTTGGGCCTTGTGTCCTGCCTGAAGCTGTTTTGTCTCACCAGTGATAGGGAAAGTGCTTTCAGATATTCTGTTGAGGAGTCAGAGCGGGCCCTTCATTTCATTTTTGGGGTAGTATATAAAATTGGTAAGGACTTAGACCTGGGAAGAAACTGGAATGGCCATATAACTTGCTGTAAACATAGAAATGCAGAGTCAACAATCTTTGGCGAAGGTAGGACTGGAGCAGATCAGCAAGGAATGATTTAACCTCAAAGTTTTGTCAAGGTAAGTAGGAATCCTGGAGGAAGAAGCTCCAAGAATAAAACTGCAGGGCATGGTGAAAGGAAGAAGAGTGTTAACTGGGCCAAATGTCGGAGAAAAGGGAAGGGAAGGGGCCTGAGGGTGAACATGAGCATGAAAAATGGTTCCATCCTTGAGGGAAAAGACAACTGAGTTGGAGTCCCAATGGAAAAGGTGTAATAGAAACAGAGGATGTTTAAATTCCTCTCTATCAATCATTGAGCAGGAAGAGGGTGAGAAGAAAGAAAATGATGCAGTGTCATCTGTGGAGAATTCACAGAGAATGCCCTGAAAAAGGAGATCCCTTGTCCTGGAAAAGAAAGACTCTAGGGTGGAGATTTGAGGTTAAAACTAGGTAAGATCCACATACACTGAAGAAAGCAGACAAAATTACAAAGAAGGCAAGAGTAAGGCATTTAAGTGTCTTCTGGACCATACCCTATGGACTGTCTGGGAGTGGCTCAGATGTGAAGGAGAGCAACTGGGACGAGGAAAACCCAGTCTTTGTGGAGGGGAAGCATTAGTTTTGTGAGAGAAGCCTTAAGAAGGCCATTAGCTCTTTCTACCTTGCCAGAGGATTATGTCTGTAAGTGGTATGTAGATTCCACTAGACCCCAAGGGACTTAAACACCCCTTGGGTAATTTGACTAGTAAATGCTGAGCTGTTATCTGACTGAATGGAGGTAGGACTCCAAACCCCGAAATAGTACTGGCTTGGCTGAGGGCTTATCTGAACTTATGGGAAAACCTACCCACAACCCCCCAGTGAAGGTGTCCATCCATACCAGGAATCTTTTTTTGTTTGTTTGTTTTGTTTTTTTGGTTTTTCTCTGGTACCAGGAACCGAACTCACGACCTTGCGCTTGCCAGGCAGGTGCTTTTGCCACTGAGCTAAATCCCCAGCCCCCATACCAGGAATCTTAACTTTGAAAATTGGGTGAAATCAATCTGCCAGTCTTGAGTTGGGGCGAAGCCTCTTACTTGGTGGGTAAGAAAGGGAGAACTCAAAACACCCTGAAGTGTGGTGGTATGGCAGACAGAGGATTGAGCAGTGACAGCTTTAAGAAGCATTTTCCAAGAGGGAAATCAAATAAGAGGTTCAAGGAGTCAGGTTAGGGGTCTGTGACCTGAGTGAAAATTGTCCTGAAAGGATGAGAGGAGGATATGGGCCTGTGAACAGGGAGGAAAAACTTTCCCTGACTTAGGAACCATCCATTTTTGTGAGAAGGTCTTGACATTGTTGGTGTTTAGAATGGAGACGGGCTGGATTTATGCCAGAAAGAGCAAAATATTAACACTTGGGCGTGTGGTAGAAGAGGCTGGCTACCTCATTAGCAGTTTTATGTGTAGACATTTTCAGAAGCTATGGGATCTGAAAGTTTCTGGTGTCCCCTTCAGTGAGCACACCTGCCCATGTCAGCAGTATGCAGCATGAACAAGGGCTTTAATGTGTGGGGGGCGTTAATGACTGAAGACCCTCTAGAGGTAAGAAATCCCCTATCTTTACAGATGGCAGAGTGATTGTATAATATATGGAGTGCATACTCTGACTCTGTACAGATGCTAACTTCAAAACCTTAGCCAGTGTGAAGGCATGGCCCAATGTGACTAGTTCAGCCTGGTGAGAAGTGGTGGACAAAGGGAGGAATGCAGCTTCTATGATGGAATCCTGGGAGATGATGAATACTCATCCCTGACAAGGGAGTTGTGGTGGGCTTATGTGAACTTCCACTGATGCACCAGGTGTGGTCAGGGCTGGGGAGGCAGAGCATGGAGATGTGTTGGAAAGGGCAGGCTGCTAGGTGAATTAGTTCCATGGCATTGGCATTTTAAGAGGAGGTGGATTAATGAACTGAGAAGCTGGGCTAAGGTCAGGACCCAAGACAATAGTAACCATGAGAGTTTCTATGAAAAGCACATAGGGCTGAAGAAGACAAGAGATGGAGAAGGTGTGAGAGGTGGGATCTAGGCACGAGAACCGGAAGGTCACAGAAGAGTAAACAGCAAGGGGAGTATCCCTACTGATTTTGAGTGTCTCTAGAGGCATCAGGACTACTGCAGCAGCAGAACACAGGCATGGTTGTCAGCCTAAGATAGTGATGTCAAGCTGCTTGGACAGAAATGCAGGAGGGTTGGCCTTAAACCTTGTGACAGAACTGAGCCACATCCCCTGTGTCCTTGTATCTTCATACAAGGGTTAGATGGGGTCTGGAAGAGGTAAGGAGGAGGCTGTTTTAGGGATTTTTCTAAGACCTGAAAGGATGAGTGAAGAATGGTCTTGTGATGAAAGGACTCAGCAGGACCTCCTCTTACAAATTTATAGCAGGGCTTAGTGAGAAGCACAAGTTCAGGAGCCCAGAGGTGAAAGTGTCCTACTATGTTAAGGAAGGAGAGGAGCTGTTGTTTGGTGGCAGGAATTGGCATCTGGGAAATCAGTGGATGTGGTCTGGAGGCACGACTCAAGCATGTCTGTGGAGAAAGACACCCAGATAGGTGAGAAACAGCGAAGAGATTTGGGCTTTAAAGGGTGAGATGTGAAATTCCTTGCAATCTAGAGGCAGCAAGAGTAAGAAAGTGTTTCTATGGGATGATTCGCAGGCGGAGCTGCAGAGAAGGAGGTCATCTACATACTGTACAAGGTGAGAGCAGGGGCCATGAAAGAAAAGTAAATTGCATGGTAGGGGCTGGCTAAAGGAGTGGGGCTGTCCTGGAAGCCCTGAGGCAAGACAGTCCAGGTTAGCTGCTGAGACTGGCGAGTGCTCCACTCTGTCCAAGTGAAAGTGAAGGGAGGATATGAGAAGTGAATAGTGGAAAAGGCAACTTTTAAATCTAGGACAGAGGAGTGAGTGGTAGAAAGAGGGACAGAGGACAAAGGGTGGAGGCATTAGGCACCACAGGGTGTGTGAGAAGGACAATCTGACTGACAGTGTGGAGATCTTGTACCAGCCTGCATGAGCCATCTACTTTTCATACCTGCAGAATAGATGAGTTGTAAGGGAAGTTGACAGGAACTGAAAGACTGCATCACAGTAGGCAAAAAATAATAGGCTCCAGTTCCTGCCACCTGGGTCTGAAATGGGGCATTGATTTGGGGCAGGATAGGGGTGATTAGGCTTGAGAAAGATATTAAGTGGCTGCTGAAATGAAGCCAGGGTTGGGTGGCAATATAGCAGTCTCTGGAACTGAGATGAGGGGAAATGATGGAAGCCTGGGGGCAAGGCAGGGAAGAAGTCATTAGGGTAGCAAAAAGAGATGGTTTTTTCCTGGGGATGGCCAGAGTAATTGACAATTTGGCTGAGATGTCTCACAGGATAGGTAGGGATGCCTAAAACTGAGTGTGGAAAAAGGTGTTGAGGCAACTGGAACCCTATTGGGGGAGTTTTTACACATCTGAAGACTTTATCGTCAATACCCACAATAGTAACTGGGGCCAAGGAGCTTGGTCTTTGGAAGGAAGGCACAGTGGAGTGACAGCCCCCAGTGTCAATTAGGAATGGAATGGACTCACCCCCCACTTTATTTATTTATTTATTTATTTATTTTTGGGTGGGAGGTTTTCTCCGGTACCGGGAACCGAACTCACGACCTTGCGCTTGCCAGGCAGGCGCTTTTGCCGCTGAGTTAAATCCCCAGCCCCTCACCCCCCACTTTAAAGAGTTACCCAGAGCTCGGGGTTTGAAATGTGCCCTGGGGCCTCCAAAGCTCCTAGGTGGAATCAGTCTTCAGTAGCCAGGCCAAGGTCTGGGAGGGAGCTAGTCAGGGAGTGACCAGAGTATGGAGTATGGTCAGGGGCCATAGTGTGACGGGGACAGCTGCCAGCATTGGGCAATCCTACTTCCAGTGGGGACCGACAGAGGAAGGACAGGGCGTGGACAGGGCGTTGGGGGGCGGGTCTCAGGCTGTGAGCATTCCCTCACCCAGTGACTGTTCTGGTGGCGTTTGAAGGATGGCGCCAGAGGGAACCTCTTGTGAAGGAAGGCCTTAGAAATGCTTGTAGTCATCAGCCTGGGGTCTGGTTCAGCCTGAGGGTTTCTCACAGCAGAGGTTAACATCTGTAGCTCAGAAATGTGCTGTTTCAGAGCACTTTCATCTCTGTTACTGAAGACTTTTAAAGCTAAATTGAGAAGCTCCTGTTGTGGAGTTTCTGTAATTTTTTATGAATGTCTCATGCTGATTGAGTAATAAAATCCATCTTTAGGATAAGTTGCCCCTCTGGCCTTTCTGGGTCTAATGCTTTGTATTGCTTAAGGGCAACAGCCATGTGAGCTATAAACTGAGTGGGAATTTCATCCTGTTCTGAATGGTTTCCTTTAGTTTATCAAAATTAATTTCTTTACGAGCCACCCTGAGAATTCCCTCTACTAAGAACTATGTAGTCTTTTTTTTTTTTTTTTGGTTTTTCTCCGGTACCGGGAACCGAACTATGTAGTCTTGACTTGCTATGTCCTCAGATTCTGCCTGTTGGTCCAGTTTGGGTTTTCCTGCGGGACAGCTGCAGTGCCCACTGGCAGGTCAGCTTGAAGAAGGTCATCTTGAAGTTCATCTCCATAGGACTGAGCCAGGGAGGTTTCTCATTCCTACTCTTCTGAAGAGAGAGTAGAGCTAACGATCACATTTGAGTTAGTCCAGGTTAGGTTATACAACTGAGTCGGGTATGGAAACTCTTAGGTATACTGAGTGAGATCTGTGGAGAAGGAACCCAGGCACCGGTTAATTTGGGAAAGATCTATAAAAGAGAAAGGAACCCAAACTTTAACAATCACTTCTGCTCCTGCCACTTCCTGGAGTGGTAACTGGGGGCAGGGGGCACAGTTTGGGGGCTGAACTGCAATCCAGATTAGTATAGCATGGGGTGGGATTAAGTGTAGTGGACAGAGGAGGATTAAAGTCAATGGGAAGTGATAGGTAAATAGAAGAAAGGGCACTGGATCAGTGCCTATAGGCCTCCTATAGGCAGGAGACCCTATAGAAGGGAGCAAAGCAGCTGCAGCATTGGGAATCTCTGGAGGAGAGGAACTGGCTACAGCAACTGTAGGGGAAGAAGAGCAGGAGCTGAAGCAGTGGGAGGCTCTGGACAGGGAGAGGGGAAGCTGCAGTGGAAGAAACCTCCGGACACTGCCCGGGGAGAGCAAGGTCAGTTGGATCTGTTGTCAGAGAGGTGTCCCTGTCTCATGAAGCAGGTGTAGACAGAAGTGAAAGGACTTGAGAGGGATCACACGGAGGAGGCACAACAAAGTGGGAACAACATGGAGTGTAAAAAGCCCTGGGTATAAGTCAATGCTGACCATGTGCTCTGCCTCTGGCAGTGCATACCTAAGCCCCACAGAATAGAGAAATGAAAAGTGCCCTTCTCTGTTTGTTTGGGGTTTTTTTGTTTTGTTTTTGTTTCACGCCGCCCACCCTCCCTTACCGGGAATCTAACTCACAACTTTGCGCTTGCCAGGCAGGCCCTGGGCCACTGGGCCGCTGAGCTAATCCCCAGCCCCATATAAATTCTTTTTTGTTTGTTTGTTTGTTTGTTTGTTTTTTAAAGTGCTGTTTTCTGGCTGGATGAGTCACTGTCCTGTTTGTGCTGTGGCCACCTGGTGCTGCAGAAAACTATTCTAGGTGGGCTTCAAGTCGGGATAGAGAAGGAGATGTTCCAGATGTTTTTAAAGAGACAAGCTAAGGGGGACAAAGGGGGAATAGAAGGAGGAAGCTCCTCATGGAGAGCAGAGAGAGGGAACTGTCACGCCTGGCGTGGCAAAATGAGAGTGGCTTCAGGGTCCCACACGGACATTTCCAGCTGGGACTCAAAGCCACTGTGGAGCATTCCTAAGTGACCCAGGCAGCCATCAGTACAGTTGACCAGTTTCCAAGGGCAGTCAGTGTGCGGGATCAGGACTGGCACTGGGTTTACAGACACAACACAGGGTGAGACTATTTGTCTAGGGAGAGTGAGGGGAGGGCAGAGCGAGGGAGGCAGGGATGAAGGAGAGGGAGAGGGGGGAGCCAGCAGCAGCGGAAGGAGGGAGTCTTAAAGGTGCAGAGAATGTTAGAAGCTCAGAGAGCTGAGAGAAAGCTTTGCAGATCTGAAGTGGTTGTGGTGAGAGCCGACCACTGCCATGACCAGCCACCGGGTAGCCTCAGTGGGAGAAAAGCTCAAGTGAGCCCCTCTGTCCCAGATTTGAGCACCAAAATGTTAAAGGTGGCACATGAGGAGACACCAGACACAGGTTCATGTGGGGAAAAAGCTGGGTGTAATGCTGCTTAGGTACAGGCAGGCTGAAATCAGAACGATATGAAGGAGGGGATCAATTCACATACACTCTGGGGACAGGGTTCCTAATCTCAAGGAAGCTGGATGGAATGTGTGAGGCCAATCAGCACAGGTGTGTAGACACTGCTTGTTGGACATTATGGCCCCTGGGATATTACATGTCTAGTCCTAATTTTTTATTTGAAAGAAAAAAAAACAAAATAAAAACAATAAACACAAAAATAAAACAACAAAAAAATTAAAAATGATACAAATTTTCAAAGCAAGACTTTTCTGAGGGCAGTGTGGTCCTTTCAGTGAATTCCTGTGTTTGTAGAGAGCAGCATGTTTTACTGTGAAGGTCTTCTTCAGGTCAGGCCTAACAAGTTGTTAACTTCTGGGCGAAAGAAAAATAAAAATCTCTGATTACGGGTCCCATTGACCCCAACTATGGCTCTAGATTTAGAGGAGTGCTTTGCAGAGAAGGAAATCAAAACAGAATAAACTGTCCCTCTATCAATAAGCACTTGAATTTCCTCATCCATGAGGTCTAAGATTACCCAGCGTCCCTCAGAGGAGATGACGGTGTCTCTGAACAAGTGTATTGCAGGTTCCCCTAGGCCTCTTTGGTCTTCACAGCAGGAAATGATGGTTTTGGCTGTCCTAGCCCCCCTCTCTAGGAGTGGGAACATCCAACCTCTGGGGCCACAAATTAGACACATTAAGTGCCTTACAAATGGAAAAGCGCTCAGGTGGGGGCCTAATGCCATCTCATGGCCAGGGTCCAGTTCCTTTGCACCTGAAACAGGGACCCTCTCCTCAGTTGCACCTGTGTTTTTCCTCAGATGAGCTTGGTGGGTTTAAAGCATTACCAGTTTTGACAGCTATCATCTTAGCCTTTCCCTTTTCTTTCTCCTCTGGATCCCAATTGCAAAGCATAGAAAAGGCTATTAGGCCCTCAGTGTCTGTGGCCGCATCTGAAGTTTTTGTAGCTCATGCTGGATATCTGGGGCTGACTGCCTGATGAATTGTGACCCCGTTATTGCCTCTCCCTCCCTAGAAGATAGATGTATATTGGCTTATTTGTGAATGGCTTCTGCTTATTGGTTACAAAAGAGAGCTGGAGTTTTCTCTGTACCCTGTAGGGCCCCACTCACTGTATCAAAATTAAGAGACTTTTAAATAAACCTCTCATCCCCATGATAAGAGTAGCTAGCATACTAGACATTATTTCTAGTCCATGATAAGTATTACAGTTCCACTTTGGTTCTGTTGAGGGGCGAATAGTGACTCAAGGGTGGATTCTTTCCCCTTTACAAACACAATATTCATCAGCATAGCTCCTACCCTCCTGTGGGATTCTTACTTTTCATCTGAGGTATAGCAAGTGGCTAAATCAATTGGATGCCTCTCCTAATAAGTCAAAAGGAAAGGTCAAAATTTGGAAGCCCACTTGCATACTTACTAGGTCTCCTGACAGCTGGTCTAGGTGTGCTTTGCACTATGGACATCTGCAACTGAAAAAAGGACCTGGACTCCAGTGTTCCCTTCTACCCTGGGGACTTCTTTTAGGGGTAGAACAGGTTGTAAATGAGAGTAGTAGGAAGAACTACTTTGGGTTTGACCCGTGGGGCTGAAAGCTGTCTCTGTGTATCCATGGGTCTGAGGAGGCTGACAAACATGCCGAGAAAAGCTGGCTTCCTCTGAGGCACTAGGCTGTAATGTAGAGCCCTGGTCATTTGGAGGGGATGGACCTGGTTTACTGGTCTGAACATTTATATGGGAGAGATCAAGGAGACCTCTGAGTATGGCTATCCTCCCTAAACATTTTAGCAAGACTAAGATACCCCTGAGAAATACATGGGGGTCTTGGAACAGGGTTCTCCATGTTATCTTTTTCCTCCTCAGGGCCTGCACCAACTACCATAGGTCTTGAGCATTGTCTTTAGTAAAAAGTCACAAAAGCCTTAACATAAGGCATTCCACTGCACCTTGTACGTTCCTAGCTGAAACACTGCAACTGAAGTTTCATAAAGTACTGTCCTTTAGCCATCTTTTGACAACTCCTAGCTTGTATTGCAATAACAAATAAGCTATTCCTTTAAATTCTCTGATTCAAGCCTATCACATTCATCAAGGATACACCCTACTGGCAAAGTCTGTGGAATCTGTGTGTAGTGACAAGAGCCAAGGGACTTTTCACTTACCTGTCTTGGGAACCATAGAAAGGAGGAGGACACTAAGCTTGTACTTCCTAAAGTGGATGACACACAGAAGGAGGAGACCTGAGCCCACAAGATGCCTCTTGTAAGACTTACACAGTGTGAACAAATGTCTCTCAACAAACCTCAGTATTGAAAGCACAGAAGAAAGCCCCCTTAGGGCTTTTGTCTTTATAATGGGACCTATTACTTCCTTAGGGACAAGGGGCTGAGCCACTTGTTGGCCAGACCTAGTCCTTTAATTCGTATGAGTTAATGACAGAACTTTCCCAAGCAAAGTTCTTTTAACCACTTGAACCGCTGGATCGCCCAACTTGTGTTTATTGTAAACCCTTGGTGCCTCGGCTGGTATTTCAAATTTCTTGGTGACTCTACTTAACCAGGATGAAACTATACCGGAAAAACACGTCTTGCATTTATTTCAGTGGGAAAAGGATTAAGAAGGGGGTAGCTCTGCTTCTGTGCACTCGCAGTTACTTCAGTTCGGTGTTGAGTGTTGTTAAATGCTGCTCTGTTCAGGCATCAGACGTGAGTCTCTAACTTACCTGTATTTAAATAAGGAGGTGCAGACACCAAGAGGCGGTTGCCTCAGGAAGGCTCTTGGAACCGGAAAGAGGAGAGTTGATCAACTGCGCACTCACAGGTAGTGGCTGATGCGCAGTTGTCCCTAGTGCATCTTGCAGCACCAGCACCAGCTTGCGCTGTTTGCCATCACCTGGGGGAGCTGAGGGTAGCACTGGTGGCTCAAGCATTGGCTCCTGCAGGGCCACTGTCACGGCTGTTGCTCTCAGGTTGCTGTGGGCACAACAAGGTTCAGAGCACCTTGTGCCTTTGGCCTTTAACTCAGCGAAGCCCTTGGCCGAGAGTTGTAATCCTGCGAACCTATGCCTGGGAGGCTGCACCCAGCCCATGTACCATTTGGCTTGTCAGGCACCGGAGCTAGGTATCTGGACCAAGGCAAGTGGAGAGAGAAGATAACACCCTGAGTGCCTCACAAAGGAGGGTCAGGCCCTCCCATGTCCCCGCCTTGGGGCTCCTTTTCCTCCTCTAAGAACTGCACTGAGATGGTCACACCCCACAGGGAACAACCCTTACTGGTCATTTCTGCCAGCTCCCATTCACCCCACTGCATGCCCACCATTTGCCCAGGCCTGCCTCAGCCCTCAGCAGTTTCGCCCCCACCAAAGTTTTCCAGGATTCTTAAAGGGATGGTACAACTTCTCCTTTCTATGTGAAAAGAAAGAAAAACTTTCTTCCCTCTTTTTCTCTCACAAGTCTGTGTGCTCTTCAAAACTAGAGGTTTGGCTTATAAGGCCAGTTATTAAAACAAAATAGATTTAAGAAAATGGCAGTGGCTGGTGACACATGCTCACACGGCAAGATGGTCTGGCCATGTGGCTTGGTAACGCGGTGGCCTCTTGACCAAAAGACAAAGCAAGAAAAAGCCGTCTACAAACTACAGCATGAGGAGAACAGGTTAATTTCCTCAAAGGGTTACAGGTAACATAAAAAATAAAAGTGCATAGTGTGAGGTGAACTCAGACAGCTACAAAGAAAGAAAAGAGTCTACCTTTCCTTCCCCTAACCCCCACCAGGGGTGCTGAGAAGCACCACTCTGGCCCCATGGGAAGAGGCACCCCTAATTCCTAGAATAAGGGAAACAGTGAGAGAGAGAAGAAAAGAAATCCCATGATGTTTTTAGAGAGAAACAAGAAGTGTGCCCTCACAGTGTGCCAAGTGTGCCTTACCTTGGCATCCTGGTACCTGCACTTTCCTCTCAAGATTGGCCACACCAAAAATGTCATCATGTAGTCCCTTTAGAAATGGGTCACCAATCAAATTTATTCCAGGTCCTTGAATAAGACAATACAAAAGAGAGGCCAATAGTTCATTTGAAGAGTGAGAGGTGAAGGGGCAAGGGGAGAAACTGGCTCTGCAGAGCTAATTTGGGCTGAACAAAAGTTAAAAAGAGAACAAGAGCAAAAATAAAAGCATATAGCCAGGTGGGGTGGTGCACAGCTGTAAAGCCAGCACTCAGAAGGCTGAGGCAGTAGGATTGTTATGGGTTTGAGGCCAGCCTGGGCTACACAGTGAATTCAAAGCCAGCCTGAACTACACAGTGAGACCCTGTCTCAAAATAAATAACAACAAAAAAATTAAGTAAATAGCTAAAAGTATACCCTGGTTTAAAGGACACTGAGTGGGCCACCATGATGTATCAGGACAGCAGGTTCCTTGCTGCATCTGTGTCCTTGGGTGTCATTCACATCTCCTGGGAGCCTGCAAGAAGTTCCACATACAGGGTCCCAGGACTTATTTGGTGCTGTTCTGATTGCATTGTTGCCTGGTCCTACTTATTTCCCCAGTCAGCTGTGCCTCACCCTGCCTCCGATCTCACTTTTACACTGTGGTTGGATCAGCATCTTCCTCACACTCAGTTCAACATATTCTCACTTGAAGTATTTTTTAAATGACAGATCAATCCTCTTTCCTTCACCCACACAATTTAGAACTCCTAAAAATTTGAATTCTCTGAAATTACTTTCCAAAAGTTTATTTCATATTGTTCTACTCCTGTGGATTCATCATCAGAAAAAAAAATACTGTGCGTTTTTAAAAATTACATTTCAGTTTGGTTTCACTAGGAAACAGTCTCTGATACAAAGATTACTATGTAGGAAGTTTATTGGGATGAAATCTAAATCATTAGGTAGAACACCTGTGAAAGAGCAGAAAGCTCTTTTGGAGAAAGATGTTAGCAGGAATGGGGTCCCAACAGAACTCTTGTCCAAAGCCCCAGGGAGCCATGAAATCTAGTGGGTCATTCAGAGACTTTCTAGTTTTTTGGGTACTAGGAATCCAACTCAGCACCTTGTGCTTTCCAGGCAGGTTCTGTGCTGCTGAGCTATATTCTTGGCCCCAGAGTCTTATGTTGCATGCAGGAATGGATCCTATACATATTCATAGGTATAGGTCGGCTGCCTATAGCAAGGCGAGTCTTCGGATAAGGCAGCTGTCCCTAGCTAGGGGAAACTTCCAGAGAGCCAGGAATAAGTATATGAGTCCTGAAGGCAGACAGGGGAAGATATTATCTTGGAATATGTAAATTCAGCAATAAGTACTATTTTTTATTTATTAGTACATGTTTGAAGTACATGATGTCTACAATCCTTGTGGGAGTGTGTGCATCTACATCACACATCTTAATTGCTAATTTCATCCCTTTTCCCTTCTTCCCGCTGTACCATCTCTTGAGTCCTCTCATTTTAAATCTTTTTTGTTTGTACTTGTTTTCAATATGCAGTGTTTACATTTCTTGTTTGGAGACAGTACATTACATAACACATCTTAATTCCTTTTCCATCACTTTTCTCTCCCATCCCTCCACTTTCCCTGTATGTCTTTATCCATTTCCCTTTGAAAAAGATCTGTCTTCCTAATTTCTATTATTTATCTTTTACTTTGTTTTTTATTTATACTTTGAGTTTCTCCTTTAAGATAAACCACGTGATATTTATGGTCCTGTGTCTGATTTATTTTACTTAACGTTATGGTCTCAGGCTGCATCCATTTTCCTACAAATGACTCAAATTTATCTTTCTTTATGGCAAAGTAGTTCTCTTATGTATGTAAACATGAATTTATATAAAATGAATTAATATTAAGTCTCTTAACTACTTTTCTGTTCTTACTGAGACAAAATACCCTATGCCCAAAGTTAAGGAAGGAAGGAAGGTTTATTTAGCTCACAGTTTGTAGAGGTTTCAGTCCATAATCTGCTGGCTCCAAGGCAGGGTGGCACATGGCAGAGGGGCAGCAGTTCATGGCAGCAAAAGGCAAGAAAAGCAAACAAGGGAGAGACAGGAAGCCTCTTTCCATTCCTTATATTGCATGCAGGCTACCCACCCTAGGGCAGGTGTAGCACTCACACCCTTAATCCCAGCATTGGACCATGAATCAATCACAAACTCTAGATTCAGCCACCTCTGAAAAGTCCAACACCCGCCCCCCCCCCGTGACTGAATATACCCTCAGGGAGGACATCTAGACACAAACCACAACATTAAGTAATTACTAAAATATGAAATTACAACTTAAATGTTATGCAGTCAGAAATTAATTTTATTTTATTTATTTATTTTTTTTTTTTATTTTTTTTTATTTTAAGGATAAAAGGAGGGAAA
>NW_004955440.1:8999208-9059084 GCF_000276665.1 Chinchilla lanigera
AACACTCTGTAGACATCTACTAAGTCCATTTGTTCACAGCTTTGGTTTAGATCTGTTATTTCCTTGCTAAGTTTTTGTCCGGTTGACCTATCTCAGAAATTAATTTTAGCAATGTAAGTATATATTTTAAATTATTTTTTAATTTATTTTTTAATTCTAGCTTTAATAATACACCTTTTATTTTTGCTACTGTATTGTTGAATGTTATTGTTTACTTGCTACTTAAATATTTCAATTTAAAACTTTGTGAATTTATTTTAATGACTGAATGGACATTAAGGTACCAACATTAAATTTTTTAGCTATTAAGCACATATGCACATACTGAGATGTTCAACACAGTTATTTATGCCAGTTATTTATGCCACTTTGTGTCACACAATGATTGGTTTACTTGCCATCTGGAGTTACCATTGGCTAGAGATAGATAATGGTGTTAAACAGGTAGTGCCATGTAGGGATGAAGTCAATAAGCAATATTTGAAATTTAGATTTAAAAACTTCAAAAGCAGAATCAAACTTCTCTAGCTAAGTCACATTAGAACTCTACTTCCTCAGAGAGCCATGAGCACTGGGCTATAATAGGAGATAAGAGTTGTAGAACTGCAAACCATATTTTCAACTCTTAGCTTAGCCATTAAATGAAAAGGAGGATTTTATACCGCCCCATTCTAACTATGTGACACATAGCAGGGGAAGAGACTGTCCTTTAATGTGTCTAGTTACACAGTTTAGAAGTAGCAAAACAAATTTCTCCAAATGGACGTAGGTGTAAATGCATTCCCCTGTAGTAGCACTTATTTACGTATTACTCAGATTCTTTATTCCTATATCTTTACATGCTTAATGATATGTACTTCTTGTTGAAAATATTGGTGATCACATGGAAAGGTTTTTACATATAAGTTAACAGCAAAATCTATGGCTATGAAAAGAATCATTTGCCCTGATTTGAATGCTTTTATACATGTGTATACTTTCGTTGCTGTAATCTAACACATAAAAGAGTCAGGATATAGCTCAGTGGCATGGTGCCTGCCTGGCAAATGCAAGGTCCTGAGTTCGATTCCCAGTACCAAAAAAAAATAGCTAACACATACATAAATCAAATATTACAAATCCACCATAGTTCAAGTTCTCATTTTCCATGTGGACTAATTTGCCTTTAACTAATTTCTCTGTTGTAGTCCAATGTAAACTCCTATGCTGACTCTGGTATACACAGATGGTATTTTGTGATAATGCATGCTCAAAATTTTCAGAAGGTCCTCATTGCCTATACACAGTCACAAAGTTGCCTTTCAAGATAGTTTATGCCCTTACCAGCTTGTCATGTTCCCACCTTTATTTCCAAAAACTTATATCGTCGTCATGTCAATCTCATTCTTTTGTTCTCTCATACTTCTCTTTTTGTCCATGATATTTCATATTCCAAAAATTCTTCCTCTACTCCCTGCCTCTCCCCAGCTGCTGCCAAGTGAGTGCTTATTCCTGTTTACAAACTGATTTCTGATATTTTCCTGTCCCTCACGTCCATAAGTCCTCTCTCATGCTGTCATGCCGCACTATGCTTATCGGTCTTGTGATACATCCATGTTTGTTTTGCTGGAACTTTAAGAGCTCCTCATGAGCAAGTCAATATCTTACTCATCTTTGAACTCCTGAC
Source organism: Chinchilla lanigera (assembly GCF_000276665.1). NCBI lineage: Eukaryota > Metazoa > Chordata > Mammalia > Rodentia > Chinchillidae > Chinchilla > Chinchilla lanigera. The sequence goes on from NW_004955440.1 coordinate 9,000,875, forward strand.
ATCTATGGCTTCTACCACTATTATAAGTATCTATTAAATTAATGTTATTCAGAACACTGCATATAATAGATTTTGATTCATTTAATCTAGTCATTGCAATTATAATATTTCTAAGAATTGTAACACTGTACATTTTTGTTTAAAATTATTGTTTAATTTAATTATTTAATTATGATTTAATTTAATAAAATTATTATTTAATTGGTGTTGGGGAGGCAGATATTTCTGGTTAGTAAATAATCAGGAGAAAACTTGAGAGAAAGATAAAAGTGAGATAAAGGAAAGCTTGAGATTCAGTGAGAATTCTGCAAATGTTCCTGGTGTACTTGTGATGTTCAAGAAGGTTGCACATCTGATTTGGTCTCTGCTTTTCATATGCTTGTGGGAGGATTTACAGGAAGTGAAACTTGACTTTTCCAATTTTGGAAAGTATATCTTCGAAGTCCTATTAAAGATAGGCAATGAGAAATAATATGGAACTCATTTAGAATATAAGCAATCATTTAAGTAATATTTAATGGTTAATATGGTTTATAAAATATGTCCACAATTAAGTACTTTTAAATATTAAGTGAATAATAAGTGTGACATTTGATTATCATATTCGATAGGGCCTTAGATATGCATATTATTGATATGATAGCAGAGATTACAGTTAAAAGAGATTATTTTATACCACTTCAATTTTCTCAAATAAAAATATGATATCCATGATTCCATATCTAAATATATAACAGACCTTTTGTTATATTTTGCATTATTTATTGTATTTTTCATCAAAACAAAAAAGAAACATACAGGCAATTTTAACCCTAAGTACTTTCTTTTTATTTTCAAGTCTTTTTGAGTGAGAGTTTAATTATAAGCAGATAACTAGAAATGTTACGACCTGAATTGAAATTAATATTTGATTAAATTTCACAACACAGCATGGCTTTATAACTGGAATGAACAGTTTGATGAAATTAAAATTACTTAGTAATAGATATTGTTAAGTAACTATTAAATCGCTTATTTCTTCGAATGTAACAGCAAGTGCCAGAGGAATAGTATAGATTTTCCACAAATGCAAACTTGGTAGACTTTCAGAGATTTGAAGCTTTGCGTTTGACCAATAATGGATCTTATTACCTGATCTTAATTTATATTCACTGCCATACTTAGACCTGAGAGGATTTTATGAAAGTCCATGATTTACTAATGGTACTTAAAATACCAATAGTTATTGGTCCTAATCTATGATTCTAAATGTCAAAAGGAGGAAGTAGAGTGCTACCGGAATTAGTTATGTGCTGAAGAAAAACAAAAACAAGAGTACCACGTCCAGCATTTGCAAATGTGAGAGAAACAAGCACTTGATGAACCATGTGGGTGAGGAGCACGCTGAGTCAGAAAGGAGAATTTCTAGTTAGGGGATCTTAAGAGACACCTTTAGGTGAAAATAAATTTAAAAAAAGAAAGGAGACCAGATTGTCAGGTTCAATGGCAATTCAGCTTCTTAATTTCATGACATTGTGCTACCTGTTAGAAAAATATAGTTCCTTCCTTCAGAATAATTGGAGATTAGATAGGGTCAAAGTAGCTGTCTTAATCACTTTTCTCATCACTGGGTCCAAGTATCTGACAACAGCAACTTAAAAAAGCAAAATTTTATTTTGTCTCACATTTCAGTCAATAGTTGGCCAGCTCCCGGGCAAAGCAGCAAGAGACAGGTACATGCAGAAGCAGAGCCGCTAACGTTATGCTTGTAGGAACTACATTAGGCTTGTAGGAACTACAGGATGAAGGGAGGAGCAGAAGAGGGAGATTAACTTTCCCAGGCACACCCACAGCTATCCACCCCTTCCAATCAGTCCCTACTTGCTATCAGCTAGTGTACTATAAGGTCTCTATATTCCAAGGTCGGCCCAAGGGACATATGAAGCATTAAGGAGACTTCTAGGTGGAAACCAATGGTAATATGGGGCTTGAAGGGGGCATCTAGGTATCACAAATCAAAATAGTAGGCTACTGAAATGTAATAGAGAATATGGTGAATGTCTTAATAAAAGTAAAATTTATAATGCCCTTTAAAATACAATGATATCCCATAAAATGATATCCCATACTTTGATCAAAGGAAAGAGAGGAATAAAGTCTTCTATGAGAGAATTTAACTTTGAGAAATACTCAATAGCACTGTTTCAGATTTTGCTAATGATGAAGGTAATGGAGTCCAAGCACCAGACTTGGCTAGAAGGACTCTGGTCGATAAGTGTGGAAGTAGGTCTGAGATTTTCTTCTACAGAGTCAGGTTTTGATCTTTGCATTGCCCTCTCCCTGTTTAATTATGGATGAGTCAACACTTTGAGACCTAGCTTTCTCAGCTAGCATGCATAGGGAATTGCACTGAATAATTAGTAAGGTCATACCAGTTTTTAAAAGCTCTGATTTAAACAAAACAAAAGAAAAAACATTGATTCCTGTTTTGGATGGCCTAGACTGATAAATTAAGGAATTTTTAAAAATCATTTTTGAGCAAGGTAGAATAATTAAGATTATACATTTAGAAGATTAATTGCATGTGATACCTAGAATTAACTTGTGTGTGAAGAGCACTTAGAATCTCCTAATATTTGTAGGTAAGAAGTACTTTGGGGCCAGCCCAGAGGATATATTATAGAAGCTGAATCTATAAGACCTATGCTTATTATTAATCAGTACCAAGGCAAGTAGAAAATAAAAAGGGACACAGCTTCCAGCCTGGTGTCTGAGAAAAGTTTTACCAGAACAAGCCTAGAAAGTTTTATCCATGAAGATCAGTGCAAGATGTTTGGAATAAAGCTGTCCAACTGCCTGCTTGAAACGCAGGCTTAGATCTTTCACTCTCAAGATAAAGATAAAAACAGGGCTTTCAAACTCAAATGCTTACAGGAACTACTAAAGTAACAGGTTGCATTTGAAACAATAAAGTCCTGAGGAAGGTAAAATATAGAGAAAAGTTTCTTTTCAAAAGGAGGTCTGTCACTCAACTTCATCAGATTGGTGTCCTTGAAATTACAATCCCTTATTCTAAAACAAACCGTTGAATTTGTTTAGGTTGCTTTACCCTATTTAATTGTTTATTAGGAAACTAACTCAATAAAATTAATTCACAGTTAAGGAAAACAAAACATGAATCTAAGCCATATTTGGTCTCCTGCCAACTGGCTGTAAGTGTCAGAGGTCTACATCAACCTTTTTAATATTAGTGGAGAGTAACCATAAAAATTGTGGGAAAGGATAGAGATTTTTCAAAGGGACAACTTTAAATAGAAAACAGCTGTAGTAAGATAATTGTTACACTTAAAAATTTAAGTTAAATAAAGCAAAGGTCAGTGTACATGAGGAGGTTGGCCATAGATGAGAAGAATACAAGTACATTGCTCAGAGAAAGGAATAAATGGAAAGAGAAAGGTCATAGTGTCCACTACTAGGAAGACATTAAGTGTTACACTAGAAAACATGATGGAGAACTGAAAGAAATAATGAGAAAGAGGGAAGAGGTCAGTTGTCCTGGATTTTTCTTTACATACCAAATGCACATGTAATTTTTTTATTTTCAGAAATCTGCCATGTCGCCAAACATACTGACAAGAGTGAATGTGCTAGATAGCTCCATTTTTTTTTTGCTAACATTTGGTGATGTTTCCAGGAACTGAGAAATCAGTAGCCTTGCAAGAAGACAACATGAATAAAGAGATGCAGGAGATGGAACTGTTGACTTGAATCATTAACTACTCAAATATGTCCACTGTCATAGTGTTACTAAAGTGTGTACAAGAGAAAGTAGTAAAAGACTTTGATTTAATATTTAGGAGATACTTTAAAATTTTGCCTCACCACATCTTATTCATTGATTTTGAGAAAACATTGGAAGACCAAGTGGCTCTATCTTGCTGGACACTGTTCAGTTTTCTTTGGTAAGAAACAAAGAGTTTCAGTTGTTGATAAGCCTTACATTTTCTATGAAGAGACTCGGCTCCCTGAACAGATGGTCGACTACAAGATTTTGCCACATTTCTAAAATAGTCTTTGTAAACCATGAGTAGTCTCATTTATTCTGAGAGGAAGGAGCAAGGAGTAGATAGATGATGAATCAGGCATCACTAGCTGTAATTTTAAGAACATTAAAAGCAACAGTCTTGAATAGCAATTACAAATATTAGATAACCTTGTTCATTTGGAAGGATTTTCCAAATGTGCAAGAGACTATCAAGGAAGTACTAGAACATGACAGTGGGCAATACACTATGTGGCAAAAATTGTGCATGTAATTTATATATAGGCCATTCTAGGTATTAGGTAAGCAGTACTGCTCCTATTCACAGATTTCCCATCAGTTCGTTCTGATAGCCATCTATTTTAATGGACACTGTAACCTTTATTTATTACTTTTCTTCTCTGTTCCATTATTTTTTCCTTACAAGTGTTTTTGTTTGATATCTGGTGTTTATTCTTCACTTGGCTTACAAACAGCCCAAAATTTACTTTGCAACTTCATGCTTTTTTTAAGTTAACTATTTTTGTTTATTACATGGAACTACTTTCAAATTACTGTTTTGAACAGCAGCCATTTTATTTTACTGGGGCACTTCATGAGCCACTAATTCAGATTAGCCACAGCAACTGTGGGCTCTGCCTCCTCAAGGATGTCCAAGATTTCAGCAGGGAAGTTATCATACCTAGGCACGACTAGAAACTCTGAAATCTGGAATCACTGGGAAGCTCATTACTTACATGATTGGCATGTGGGATAACTCAAAGCCTGGACTCACCTGAAACTTCTGATCGTGGCACCTATACTTCACCTTTCTATATGAATGTGGGCATCTTATGGCACAGTGGCTGGCATGTGAGTGCACGGTCATAGCCAACATCCAGAAAATGACAATCCAAAAGACACTGCCAGAGGCTACATGGCAGGATCTGGTCTCAGAAATCATCTGCTGGAACTTCCATTGTGTACTAACAGTGGTAAACAGTCTAAGTCAGATTCAAGGGTGTAAACTTTATAATTGCTTATTTAAAAATTATGTGTTCTTAAACTAACTTTTCAGTGTCTGGATTTCCATGAATTCAAATGCAATCTTTACATACAAAATTTCATTAAAAAGTGATTTACAATTACTGTCTCCTTGACCTAAAGCCAGTTCACTCTTTAAACCTAGCACCTGCCACTTGTCAGTGTCTCTCACAGAACTCCTATGTTGATCATTAGTTGCTTTCTGAAAGCCGGGTCATACACTGTGCAGTCTTCACAGTCGGGAAGCCTTTATTTTACACAATATATTTTCTATTTAGTCTTTACAAGACAATAACCCTATGAAAGAGGTATATTCCCTTCTTATACCACAAAAGTATGACAGGAAAGATGAAATAATGTTTTCAAAGATTACTCAGATTAAAAATAGCTTGGGCAGGAACAGAACTTATGATTTGTCACATTAATGATATCCAACTCATGTAACTAAACAACAGAGTTTGCAGCCTGGAGAACTTAACTTGTTAGTGAGACTCTGTCTCAAAAAGTAAAAAAGAAAATAAAGGCTGGGAATGAAGGTCATCCAAAAGGCCCTGCTTCAACACTCAATCTCATAATAAAGTTAAAGCTGTGCAGTTATCAAAGATATTACTATCTTTATTTCTACCTCTGTGTATACCTGGGAAGGGGTGCAAAGACTTTTCTGCTATAAGCAGAAAGCAAATGGATGCTGTCTGAGTCTTCCTGACTGAGGAATGTCATCACTGTGTGACATGTGTCTTATTTTCTAGGTCTTGTTAAACTAAGTGTAATTCACCCCTTCTATCCCAGTTCAGTTGTGTCTCATCCCCAGTTGTGTATTTGATGTACATGATGGAATAGTTACGGCCAGCAAACATTTGGGAGAGGAAGTAACAAGGCTATTTTATTGATTTCCACATAACTGGAAGAAGTTGAAACTGGATACCATAGCAATAACAAGAATAGCAAATTGGTCAAACACAATTGGAATGATGAGTTATATCTCCTTATTGGTTAGATGCATCAGTGATACCTAGCTGGCTAAGGACAGCCTTAAGAAAAAAATGAAAATCAAGTATTGGGTAAGAGTGTCAGTTCTATGAGTGGATGGATAAATAGTTATATATATATATATATATATATATATATATATATATATATATATATATAATTCAATATATTATTGTTCAATATATGTATGAATATTATTCAATGTTTAAAAAAGGAAATTCAACCTATGTTACAACAGGGGTGAACCTTGATATAAGTGAAACACAAAGGGCATCTGTTTCATGATTTCTCTTTTATGAGCTGTTTAGAGTAGTCAAAGTCATAGAGAAAAATAGTTGAACGGTAGTAGTTAGAACTAGGAAAGAGGGAAAATGAAAGTCATTTTGTAAAGGTCACAGACTTTAACTTTTGCAAGATGAAGAGTTCTAGAGATATACAATTGTAATGATTTCCCAAAGTGCTGAATGTGCTGAGTACCACTAAACTGTGTGTTTAAGAATGGTTATAGCCCACCAGACGAAAGGATGTAAGACTGATCAATCAAAGACTGTAACAAGTAATAAAAATAACATTGGAAATGATGCAGAGCTTCACCATACAAGATGGTAGGATTTCAAAAATGGTTCTTATACTGCATATTGTTGTTTTTAGATCAGTTTTTCTGATTACCAGATTCAAGCATGCAAAATTGGTCAAGAAAAAAGGAAAATTTAAGCATTGTATCATTTTTGTTGTTTTGCTTTTGTCTTCATTGTTGTTTTGTTAGTTTTTTTAATCATTAAAATGAAAAAACATTGAAAAAAGAACGGTTATAGTGATAGATCTAACATTATTTGTATTTTAATGCAATTAAAAATTGGAAAATAAAAAATGTCATTTTTGTGTGATCTAGGATCAAATCCCACGGGTTCTTCCAAAACCATAAGTTAGGGACAGTTCTGTAGTTATGAACCACTGGAAAAGCCAAGAGGTAGGGTATAACAGTAATAAAATATATCCAGGGAGGAAATATCTTCTACTTGTGTGTGAATTTATGTAGGCCAATTGATAAGAAAAGATGATAAGGTGAAGGGAAAATAAGATTAAGGTTCAGGGGTACTTAAGTTACACTCTGAATTGTATATAGAGTAGGTTTGCTTCTGTAAGCTCTGAAAGTACATCACCTGTACAATAATTTAGTATCTATTCCTTTCTCTCATATTTAGATTATATATAGATACCTTCCTGCTTGATGGTAAGGTCAAGCACCTTTGTTTTCTTTTGTTTGTTCTTTGAGACAGGATCTTGATTTGTAGTTCAGGCTGGCCTTGAACTCACTCTGTAGCCCAGGACAGCCCAAACTCAGTGATCCTCCTGTCTCAGCTTCCCAAGTGCTGGGATTCTAGGTGTGTACTGCCAAGTCCAACCTAAGCACATTTTATTAACCTTTGATAGAAAAGAATATTCTATTTCTCTTAACTTCCTAGAATATGGTGCACTTGATTTTACTTGGCTTGTGTACAATAACTCTTCAGTGAATTTAGTTGCATGGTGCTTTGGTGTTTAGAAGTGCAGTGCACAAGGTAATAGCTAAATACGTGAGAGGAATATTGTAAACTCTGAAAGATACTCATGCTGGCAGTCTTTGCTACTTTGCTTTCTCTCCCATGAGACACAGTATCTGATACTAACAACTGAAAGGAGAAAGAGTTTGTTTTGGATCATGGCTACAGTCCATGGTCAGCTGGCTTCAGGACAGAGACAACATGTGGAGAAAAGCTGCTCACATCATGGAAACCAGGAAGCAGAGGGAGGAGGTGGAAGCCAGGGAGGAAGACACACCCTTGCAGGCCGTGCCCCAGTGACCCACCTCTTCTGACACACCCCACGGCCTAGCACCAGCCAGCAAAACCCACTATTCAGTCAGCTTCAGAAGCCTTATTTATACACACATGAGGTCTTTGGGGGGACACCCTCAAAGAAGTGATGACAATGTCTGACAGATATCCCTAATTAGACCCAGCAGTCAAGGGATCTGTGCATGCCTAAGACATGTTAAGAAGGTGTACCTTAGCAACTAAACAAGAAGAATGTACATTTCTGGGCAATTTTACATTACATTTTTCTAAATGTCTTTATTTTGCAATGAAAGTATATCATTTAAGATTTCTAATTTAAAAACAAACATCTAGAATTGAGACTAACCTCATTCTAACATGAAAAGAACGCAAATACAAGTAATGGGTGAGGTTGCAGGTGTACTCTTAGTTGAGAGAAAGTAATAGCAGAAAAGATACTGGAGGAGGGTGTAAAAGATACATAAGAGGATTAAATGCAGAAAATGATGGGTTTTATACTCAGTGTTCTTTGATTTCTAATATTTTCATGATACCCATCCTAGCACTAAAAAAGAACTTTGTGATTCAGGAGAAATTCCTGAATTCCCACATTTTCAATTTAGAATAAGTTAACACATGTAAAATAATTTCAATATTTTGGTGTTCCAGGTAGTGGGATGGAGATTGCAGATACAAATCACAGAAATCATAAAGCAAAAGCAACTTAATTTTGGTTCTTAGTTTCAGCGATGCTGAAGTTGGTCACACAGTCCCGTTTGTTGGTTAAGTATGACTCAGGAAATATAACCTGTTTCTCACTCCATAAAATATCTGTTTCTAGAAGGCTGTAAAACAACTAATAAAGACAGCTTCCACATTTAAAAATGTTTCAAGATGCTTATTCCTCTGTGATCACCAATCTCAAACTACTGTGTCAAAAGCTCTTTCCAATTCCAATCAATTGCGTCTTGTGGACACGTACTGAAGTAAGCCAGCTAACATAGGGCCCTCAATGCTACAAATGTACTACTCAACCTCGAATGAGAAGCTACAAGTGTCCTTGGGAAAGTGTTCTCCCACACTGTATTACATCGGATAAACTTAGTGTTAGTAAAGTTAGTTGATTTTTCTGGTGTTTTGATGAAATTGACTGTTAACACATTGATTCAGCCTTTAAGGAACTCATGACATCTTAAAGATTTGCCTAGGTGGCAAAGTATCCGACAAATGATGGAAAATGTTGTACAACATTGTTATTCTACTATAACTCTTTGGCAGTCCTTTGTCTACCCTTACATTTATTTATTGTGAAATCTGTGAATTCTACAAATTGAGATCACGCTACACACATAGGGTGGAGGCTAAGACACCAATGTTTGAGAATGTGTATACCTTGAACACAAAGAGAGTGTAGCTATATGGAAAAATAACATTAAAATGATTCAGTGTACATTAAAAAATCTGCATAGAGATCTATATGCATAGAGATGTCTATAAAAGTGCCATAAAGAGTTTGTGAGTCAAACATAATTTTAAAAAGCATAAATGAAAATATTAAAATTATAGGTGCAAAAGATATAAATGATTATACCATGTTTGGAAATACATAAGCTTTGAATATTTTTGGAACACATTGGATAAAGTGTGTGAAAGTTACATATCTTAAAGCAATGTATGTCACCTTTGGCAATTGACACGTCTTTTTCATAATAGTAGTTATTAGAGAATATAGATCATGCAAAGAAATTGCTTATCACATGCTGGCTTTATTTCTCTGGCAGCATTGTGAAAGGTTATTTAGGATATGAGATTATAGGTAAAGAAACTAAATAAAAAGCTAATGCGTCTACAAGAGGGTTGGAAAAGATAAATTAAGGAAGTTAAATTGATATAACTTAAACATTGAATAATCATTAGACGAAACTGTTTAAATTGAAGGAACCATTTTCAGATCAGTATTAATAGCTGGTTGGTTGATGATTATTGTGCTATTTAGTGAAACTATTAATGATGGGCAATTATTTTCACAATATATTAGTCTGGAAACATTTCTGGACTCATTATGGTCATATCAATCTTACATGATAAATCAATAATATTGATCCCTTCAAACACCCGCAGTTTTTTAATTGAACTGATTATATAGAAACTAATGGCCTTCCACAGCGGTTTTTTAAATAATGATGAGAAACGGTGGCTATAAAAGTACTTGGAGTAATTTATAAATGGTTTATATACCCATCAACTGCTGTGATTGTCCAGTGTCAATCAGGTTTTGAACTTTAACCAATTGAAAAGATGAGATATAAAATATTCTAATACAAAATGTCTACTGTATTAAGCTTTATTGCCTATTTTGTCATACCAATCCACGGGAAGTCTCACTGAGGGGTGAGAAAATCACTTTTGTTTCTACATTCCATTGAAAGTCTGCACGTAAGAATGATTGGATCAAGTACAGCCTTAAAACCAGAAAGGTTATTGAACTAAATGGGAAAATAGGGTGATTTTCAGAGTAGTACAGTGAAATGGAAACAGGCTTTGAATACCAAAGAATGTTGACAGATAGTAGATGTGTGATTTATTTTCATACGCATTATTTTTACAGCAAGAATGTTGAACGAAAGCATCCTCCTTCTTAATGAGGTAGTGCCTGGAGCTGTGAACCTCATTATGAGTGGCTGTGAAAGAAACTTAACACTTTAGAGTAAGACTCTGTGAAAGGCTGCTGTTTTGGAATGTTGAGGTAAAAAAATATTTCCATGATGCCGCCTCTAGCCAGTGCACCAAACTATGTCTAAGGGCAGCAGGCTTCCACTGTTTGATGGATTGGTAGGAAACATGAACAAATATTACAAAACCCTTACTTAAAGCAACAGTTTCTGCTTTATTATTGGGTATTTGTAGAAAGTCAGCACACCTGGGATTGATAAGATGTATCTGTTCTAATACTATAACCGCTTTTCACTCATACAACGCAGATTTCATTGTTCAGGTATGGTGAGTCTAACAGGTGAGTAGACGGTGGCAATTGAAAGCCTAGTTTGTTAATGACAACACCTAAGCTGACCACACCAGGTTAGGTCTGCAGGCAGTGGGATCCAGGGGCAAAGCAAGATCTTTTTTGTGGTTTCTGTGGCAAAAGAATAGAAAGGGAAAGCCAGCAGGTTTGGAAGGAACTAGGCAATGACCTGTTCTTGGATAGGGAGAATCGTGGTGCTTGTGAAAGATCTCAGCAGAGAAAGTAGCGGTACTCTAGGCTCTGCTCAACTGTTTGCATGTCTGGTGAGTCTTTTTTATCCCAAGGAACTGGCTGGCTTTGGGAAGGGACAGACTCTTGGATGTCAGTAAAGTCCCAAATGTCAAAGCAATGGAAAAGCAGTGACTAAAAAAACGCAAGAGTAACTCATTCATTGATGCCCAAGTCTCTATATTTATTCACCAACAAAAAAGAAAAGAAAAAAGGCAGAAGAAGCAACAATAAAGTGTGCTCTGATGACAAGCTCCAAACTGTTGATCTCACTAACTGTAAGAGACTTCTGGATCAGCACTAAGCTTGTTGCTAAAGCCATCGGAGCCTGGACACCATAAAAATCACAATTGTTTTGGTTTTGTTTTCTAGAGACTTTTTCAAAGCCTCATTTAAGAAGCTAAAATTATGGTAAAGATATATCATTTTTCATGTTCCCTTAGTGAAGTAAGAACCTGTGCTAGCATTTAAGATTGTCTGACAGAACAAGCACTGAGACAGAAATTAAACTTTCCCCTTTTAACTTCAAGTAAGGTAACCCGTAACCTACTTACAGAAGATGGAAATACATTCCACTCTAAAGCAACTAATAACCTATTACAGTGGATTTCTGTAAAGGAAATCTTGTGAGGTTGTCTTCCGGCACCTCTGGTATCTTTCACTCTAATGTGAGATAACATCATACAGAGGATTTTTAGAGAAGACATATCCAATGCACAGGTTGGAATTCATAGGATTGTTCTACATTTTTTTTACAATGACTTTTTGTTTTACCACAAACATATTTAAGCTGTTTGAAAATAAGTTTTGCTTATATCTGTTAAATGTTCTGAAAACTATACTATATTTCAGATCAAGAATGTCATCAGCCAAAAAGATTTGCCTTTAGATGAACCAAAAGATGTATACTATAACCATTTGACTATTCAACAAGTGCCTACTGAATTCAAAACTGTATTATACTTTAGGATGAGCTACTACAGGTGTAAAAAGATCAGTGTTCATTACAGTATCTGCAATTATCCCTGTAAAACTAGATCACTTTTAAATATACATTTGAACTTGGTAGTTCCTGAAATAAAAATAGTTTGATATAGTCCTAGAGTTTTCAGATCACAAACATACATCTTTGTAGTGCATGTTACAACCTAATCCTGAGGTCAATTAATAAATTGGTTGGAATAGCAGTTTGATTAAAATCTCAGGTGCACTAATTCGCTTTCCTAGTGCCCTTTAATTAAGGCTTTAATACAGTCTGCAATTACTTGCAAATTTTTTCTTTGTCTTAACTATTTGTGCTTCTTTCCTTAACTTTCAAAACTCCTTCAACTCATCAAAGCTAAAAAATTAAGCTCTAAAAAATTAAGTTAAAATGGAAAGAAAATAGCCATTTTTCTTCCAATAAGAGGAACAGAACAACATACTTTTAAAATGTACATTGTAATTTAATTTGGCAAATAGGGGTTTACTTCCTCTCATGGGACTTTGTTCACTGGTTAAAAATATTATTTTTGAAGAATAAGCTGTATTCTGCAGGGGTTTTCAGTTTAAAACTATTTTGTATCTAACTGAATTTGAATGTAACAGATTTGACATTCAAACTTGTTTTCTGTGATGAAGTTTTCAATTTAAGAGCAAAATATGCAACTTTGTCTCATTTCTGATTATTTTCTAAACTCTCAGTCTGTTTAAAGCATTGTTTCAAGGTTCTTTACATAAATGTGTCACTCAGCACCTCAAACACAGGCAAACAAGTATACAGACTTTAGTCTGAGGGTTTTTTTTTTTTTTTTTTGAATAAGTAGGTATTTCCACATTAAAAATGGAAAAAAGCTCATTCTGTGTTTAAATAATCTCAGAAAACAACTCCCCTCCCACCTACTCACAAAAATGTTCTTTCAGGGAACTGAGTTTGTTGCTAGGAAACATGTCAAGGATTAAATCAAGAAACTTCAAAAACTCTCTGAAAACATGTATCGGGCTACATATTAGAAACGACCAAAGTAATACAAAAAAGAAGATGACAGAAAAATCAAAGACTACAAAGTGTGTAATTAGGCAAGTTATGAAATTAGGCAATATGAAAAATAAAAATATAAAATACATGCTTGTGTGTTTTAAAGCCACTCGTAATACAAAAGATTAAGTTTAAGGAAATTCATTGATATACTCTTGCATGTTTTGATTTCTAAAGACTTTTTCAAAGCCTCATTTAAGAAGCTAAAATTAAGGTAAAGAAATATCCTTTTCATGCTTTCAAAGGGCAAATAACCTATTCTCCTATCTTGATGTACTTTCCTTGTATCTATTCCATCACTGTAGTCATATTAAGTAATAAGAAAGTAATAAAAATATGCCATTATATATTTGCAACCACACTTCTTTGCTGAGAAACTATGCAATCAGGATGACCAGAGAAGCAAATATTTGGCCAAGAAAATCATAGAAGAAGTAGATTTTTAATTTGTGAACCATCTTCCAGAATTTACTGGGTATGTCCTTTGTAATGTATTGTCTAACAATAAACAGCATGCTAATTAATGCACGACCATATGCAGATTGAGTATCCACTAGCCAAATAACAAAAATGATAATTGGTCCTAAATCCAAAACTTTTTGAATATCAACATCATGCTACAAATAGAAAATTCCACACTGTGAAACTTTGTTTTGTCCATAGTTTTAAAAAGATATTCTATAAAATTGCCTTCTTGTTGTGGTTAAGGTGTATATGAATCATAAATAAATTTTATGTTTAATGCTTGGTTTCAATTCCAAGATCTTATTTATGTAAATGCAAATATTCCACTATCTTGAAATCCTAAACCAAAAATATTTCTGATCTCAAGATTTTGGGATAAGGAATACTTAAATTGTAGTTGAGAAATGCTTTGTTTTGTTCACTTGATGTAAAATAAAAGTCCTATTATAATTAGGATATTTTCAGTCTTCCCTCAGTAAAATTACATGGAGGTTAATTATAAAATGAAGAAATAGGTAATTAAATTGGACTTAATTTCATTTATAACAATTTTAAGATAACATAGGTGATAAATTCAGAGATTCTCCTGTCCTTAATCAACTGTATTGATAGATTATCAACGCTAAATGTCAAAAATGGTTATTTTATTTGCAGCACGAGCAGCACAAATGTTAGCTGACCAAACCAAGATAACAAATATTTAGGGGCTGGGGATTTAGCTCAGCGGCAAAAGCACCTGCCTGGCAAGCGCAAGGTCGTGAGTTCGGTTCCCGGTACCGGAGAAAAACCAAAAAAAAAAAAAAAAAAAACAAATATTTAGATAAGAACTCTTACTTTGCTTAGTTTCTTTTTCTTTTCTTTCTTTTTTTTTTTTTGGTTTGTTGGTACCAGGAATCAAATTCAGGACCTTGTGCCTGCCAGGCAGGCGCTTATAGCGCTGAGCTATATCCCCGGCCCTCTTACTTTGCTCAGTAAAATCAGAGCTTTCAAAAATCATCTTATATAACTTCTGGTTATGAAAATTAGATTTGGTGGATGGAGAAAGAAGAGTGACAATTATAGAAAGTTCCGAGGAGCATATTCAGTAACTTTAGATACACTTTGAAAAATATGAGAAGTACTTACCTGTGTGGAATGAGCCCCTGGCACCTACAGAAGTACAAGAAATGAACCTAGTGAGAAAGACTACGAGGAACAGAGGGACGCTCTTACTTTGTGGAGGTGTTCCGACCGACTGCTCTCCTAGAAGACAGACTCTCTGTTCAGATTAATGTACTAAGTGGCTCCCTCCCCCATAACAATACCACTGAGTGCGTCACTTTAGAAAAGCTAAGTCTCTGGTGTTTTGTAATCATTGGTACACAGAAATAAATATAGAACCAATCTCATGTGTTTGTCTATCAGGCTCAGTAGAAGAATCTTACTTCATAACTATATGAAGCTATATTTTAATTATTCCCCAGTGTGAATGCTATAACTTTCCTATTTAGAAGAGACTGTGGGAGAACGTTTACATCTCCGCAAAACAAGAACACAGCTGACATTAATAGTCTGCTGTGCTTTGGTTGGGCCTGCGTTTCTCATGTAGATTTGCATACAGAGCTTTCTAACCCAGGGCATTGCCTTCAGCCCTGGCCCAAGAGGTCTGGCCTTTACTTTTGCGCTGTTAGTCTTTTTGAAACGCTGATCATGTCATTGTCCTGAATAAAATCATTCAAAATTTTATTACTGCAAAAGCACAGACTCCCAAGCATGACATCCAGAACTTCCCATACTTTTTCATTGTTATCTTTTATTTATATTTGCATATTTTTGGTTTTCTCTTCCCCATGTTTGCTATGTTTTCCAGAAAAACCCGGCCTTATATGGTAATGTGATCTATCTCACCACACTGGGGAAGAACCTTCCACCTTGTGAGGGGACTCAACCTGTCTCTGTCTACCTTAAAAAAGTCAACTGCTGGGGTTAAAATTTTTGCTTAAAAGTTGTCTTCTCTCAGGTTCTTACATGAGGAATACAGTGTTTATACATGTGGGGCTGATTTATTTAACTTATGAATATGGTCTCTAATTGTATCCATTTATCTATAAAAGCCTCTAGTTTAACTTTCTTAAACCATTGTTAATTTCCTATCATGATTTGAAATTCTATATCTGTTTATTTATTTTTTTATTCTCTTTACAATTAAAAAAAAAGCTGTCTTTTCTTCAGGACATTTGCTGATCTGTAGTGGGAAACTGGTGCATCTTTTACATGATGTAGTATTTCCATCTCAAATTTATTGTAGACAACAACTAATATAATATAATATAATAAAGTTATTTTCATTGTATCTTATACAAGTATGAACTATAGAGCCCAACAGGTGGAAAGCTGATAAATTTCACTCAAAACTGAGTAAATAAATGACTCAATATTCACAAATATCACATATTATGAAGCTAGTTCCTTTATAGTTTTATGAACTTTAAACCTCTAAATAAGCTTCAACATTTGAAGTGCTTTTCCTTACAAAAACTGAGACACTTTTTTATCTCTCAAGGTTATGGCAGCTACAGTTAAACCTTATCTAGAATGAAACAGTCACAGTTACTTTAAAGCTGAGAATGAGCTTTAAAAATTTTTTCCAGTTCCACTGAATGATTCCCACATTGACCTCTCTACCCTCTAGAGGTAAAGAATTTCAGATTCTCATCCACTTAGAATCCATTTGCTCTAAAACTCATATTCAAAGCCATGCATCCTATTACTGGGTTCTTTTTATTTAAAGAAAGTTAAGTGAGGAAAGAAACAATATTAGAACTAAAAATAATTCACGATATCTAGATATTGAAAGATCAAGCTGCCGGAATCTTTTCCATTTTACAGTTTAATAAACAGATGTCTAAAACAGTTGTACATTTCTTCCCTCTCTTTACTACCCATCTACGGATGATCTTTTCCATATACCTACAAATAAAAAGAGTTGTCTGTCTTATTCAAAATTTTAAAAATATTTTTAAAAACTAATTTTGTTTAAGTTCATTTCAAATGATTCTTAAGACTGTAAAATTTTACATATTTATGGGGTACTCTGTGATGTTTCAGTAACTATTACACTGTCATACTAAATCAGGGCAAACAAATCTGCCTTTTCAAGTATTCAACATTTATTTTTAGTGCAACACTCATAATCCTTCTTTTTTAATATATTGTGTATGATCACTGATACTCTGCACAATGGCACAATGAAATTTGTAATCTGAATTATGACTTAATCTCATGGTTCTGTCTCCCTATCTCTCTCTCCCAGGATTCGATCTCCACCATTTTCTTCTCACCTCCTATAAAACCAACTCTTTCTAAATTCTTCATATGAGGGAGATTGTTGGGTTCTTGTCTTTCTGTATGTCACTTATTCCATGTAGCATAACAATCTCTAGTTTCAGCAGTAGTATTGTAAATGAGGGTATTTCATATTTTTTACAGTTGAGTGTTATTCTATTGTATATATGAACCATATTTTACTTATGTGTTCACACAGCTAGTGGACTTTGACATTACTTCCATCTTTGACTATTATGAACAGTGTGTGATAGACAAGATTGTACATACATATTTCATTTTCTTTGTTCATATGGCTGGTAATGGTTTTGCTGGATCGTACAATAATTCTATCTAAACATGTCTTAAATAACCCTCATAAATATATATTCCCTTGAACAATATGTAAGTTTTCCTTTTCTCTACCTCTTTACTAGCTCTCAATGTTTTTTTTTTTTTTTTTGGATAATAGCCACTCTTACTGAGAAGAGGTCTCATTGTGGTTTTAGGCATGAAACAATTTTGAAGTCCCAGACTATTGTGATATCTAACTTTTCAAATATTCAACTGAAAAATGTCTTCTTAACACAGTTAGTCCATTGTATCCTGTAAATGCAAATAGAATTTTATTATTACTGTTTAAAAGTGGCCTTCAGATATTCCTAACACTGCTGCATTCTCACCCATTATCCTTTCTCTAGGTGAAGATTTAGTGATTAAATTTTGAGTAAGATTTTTTTGAAAATATTGCCTGCTATTTGCTGTAATGACATTTCAATAGGTAGGTTTTCCTTTTATTGTCTATTTTAAAAGAATAGGTAGAATAGTCCCATTACAATCAGGTTTGCCCCATTATTTTGTGCTCCACTAAGGAATACTATCAGAGTGTTGCAGAAATAAGAAAAGGAATTATCTCCTCCTTCTTAGTTAATTTATGTTTTCATTAATTCAACTTATGATTCTTTAGCTTCCTTTTCTCTACTGCAATTTTTTATTGACCCATATTTGCTTTACAATAAAATAAAGCTTAGTTTTTTAAATGAATAGTAATTATTTTGCATATTATAAAGACCTTAATTAATCAAGGGGAGCATACATTTTCTTGAGTATTCTTGAAAGCATGACAAAGTGAGTGTTTCCCTTTTAAAATACATTTATTCAGCCCTTAATTTATTTATTAGATACTTTCAGGGCATCTACTTTGTGTGCATTGCAGAAGAGTTTATTTTCACAGTGGTTAGACAACTAAATCAAATAATTGAATACAAACATTTAATTATCGCAAGGAAAACTTTCATTTTGTTGTAGATTATGGAGATCACTCTCTATAAGTGAATAAAGTTCTAAGCATTTTTAGTATTCTAAATAAGGATACAGTTGCTTGCATTTAATATAATGTGATCTATGTAATGATTTTTCTGGCTTCTGCATTACAGACACCACCAATTTTGAAGTTGGCAAAAAAAAAAAACTGTGCAGAAGTGGTAAGCTATGGAAAATGAAAAGTAGTAATATCCCTAACACTCTAAAGGTCACTCACCCATATAAGGAAGTATTTTCTGATATGTGTGTGTGTGTGTGTGTTACACATCACCACAAATCTTCTGTTCACCTATCTAAAAAGTACAAATTCCTTCTGGCAAGAGGATGGAGAAGCTGGACATGGTGGCACGTGCCTATAATCTGAGCACTCAGAAAGGAGGATCACTGTAAGTTCGAGACCATCCTGGCTACAAAGTGAATGCAAGTCTAACCTCAACTCCATAGTGAGACACATGGGGAGACACTGTCTCAAAAGAATAAAAAAAAAAAAAAGAAGATGAAGAAAGGAGGCCTATCATACATAGAGGATTGGGATGTAAAGTACATAGGAATTATTGAAAAACCATATGGAGGCTGCTTAAAAAGTAGAAGGAGAACTACCATATAACTCAGCAAATCACTACGGGATATATATCCAAAAGAACTGAAATCAGTACATCTAAAGATAGTTGCTCTGGAATGCTTAACTCAGCACTCTCTGAAATGGAATCAAGATAAAAGCCCACCCATGGATGTGGTGATAATATATATATACATATATATATTTATATATATTATTAGTATTATTATATTATATATAATATTTATATATATAATAGAAAATGAATGAAATTCTAGAATTTATTGAAAAATGGATGAGGTTGGAGGACATTAGGTTGCATCAATTCAGGCACAGAAAGGCAAGTAGCTCATGTTCCCATTTATATGTGGAAGCTAAAATTCATATCAAAGAGGTAAACAACAGGATAGCAGTTACCACAGGCTGGGAAAGGTCTTGGGCAAGGGAGGATAGAGGGAGCACCGTTAGTGAGCACAGGAGTGAAGTTGGGAAGAAAGAATAAGTTGTAATTTCCTTGTCATAGTTGATACATTGTGTCAATCTGGAAGTTCAGAAGATTAACTAAATGACTCAGCAGGGGGCCAGGGTCCTCACTTTGTAAACCTCCTGTGTCTGTGCAAGAGGAGGACACCGGCCTGAGGGTGGATAGTGAACATAAAATAGAAGGGAGGAAAAGGGGCTTGCTTCCCCCACTTGTGCATTTGCTGCTTTGGCTGTCTTCTGCTGCCCTGAAGTGTTGCCCCCTGTACCATGCCACCCTGCCTTACAGCCAGCTGATTATGGACTGAAACCTCCACAAAAAGTAAGCTAAATAAACTTTTCCTTCTTAATTTTGGGCGTCGAGTATTTTGTCTCAGCAACAAGAAAAAAGTAAGACAGAATTTGGTACAAGAGAAGTGGGGTGATTGCTGTGACTATACCAACCATGTGGTTCAAGAGCCCTTGGAAATGGCTTGTGAGAAGAATTTGGAAAGGTTCAGAGATTTCGCTTAAAAGTAGGGCTGGAATGCCTTAGACTGTTTTGTACAGGAGATTCTAGTCAGAGCTCAGAAGATCAGAAGGCTGATAAAATTCCTGCTGGTAAAGACCAGGCTCACGAGGTTTCCACTGTGAAGAAGGAATACATTGGCTGTTGGAGTCTGGACGACGTGTGTTATGGCTTGGCAGAAAGTTTGTCTGCATTTTGTTCATGTCCAGAGATTTTGCCTGAGACTGAGATTAAGGGCAGTGGACTGATTAATCTGGTAGAAGAAATTTTAAAGCATTTCAATGTTGAGGAGGTGGCATGGATATTGTTGGGGGTTTTTAGCTTGATTTATCTTAAGAATCAAGAGCAAAGAGCCCAGCAGGATGATTTAAAACACTGTGAGTTTGATCAGAAAGGAAGCTCCATTAAAGCTGTGGACTACACAGATAGAACTGAGGAGACCTCCATTGTTGAGTAGGAGCAAGGTACTAGAAAAAATGGCCTGAGGGAACCACAAGGAGCAGAAGCACTCCACCCTTTGCTGCCTCAAAACTTCAAAAGTGAAATACCTTGCTTTGAGGAGAAAACCACAGACCACCATGTTACAGAATGGCAGTAGCAAAAAGAATTTGTTCTTCAGAATTGGGTTCAGAGTTCTAAGTGATCCAGGCACTCAGCACCTAGAGCCAAGAGAAAGAAAAGCCTGGCTGCTGATCCAGCTGGCAGCAGACCTTAGCATCATCCATGTGGCACATGCAGAATACAAGAGTTATGAGGTTAAGAAGGCTTCCACCTCAGTTCCAGAAAGCCTTGGAGGCTGGACAGTGTGCCCCTAAAAAGGCAATATGTGAAGCTGTGAGTGTGAAGGTGCAGTGGGGACCCCCAAAATTTGGAATATCCAGGAACATGGATTGTCTAACAAAAGCTGCAAGGAGGGAGCAAAGTGGGATTGAGAGAGAAACCCTCAGAGATGTGACCATCAGAAGTGTCATAGGGGTGAAGTCACTCAAGCACTTTGGAAAACACATTGCCACAGATTGCTTTAGATACTGAACATGGAACTACAGGAATTAATGTTTGTCCTAATGGATACTGGATTTGCTTAGTTTCCAATCCTTTGTATCACCCAGTTTGTAACTTTTGGAATGAAAATGTTTATCTTATGCCATTGAATGTTGGAAGTGTTTAACTTTTCATTTTTGTACAGGGCCTTGCAGCTAAGATTTTGCCTTACATTTTGGAGGAGACTTGGGATTTGGACTTTTCAGCAATGCTAAATCTGTTAGGACTGTGGCAACTCTCAGAGATAGATTAAATGTCTTTTTCATAAAGGGACATGTGAGTCTTTGGGGAGCCAGGGCAGAATATTATGGTTCTAATGCAATATAATGTTGATAGATTTAATACTGTTTCTTAAGCGTTGTTAAACCTGCGTTATAACATTCAAATTGTGAAATGGTAAGAATAAACATGTATTTGTATCTGGAAATGGTTAAAACAAATGTGTCTGGTTGCCAAGGTGATAAGGGGAGGATTGTAATACTTGACACATTGTATCAACTTGGGAAGATTAGAAATTTAACTAACTGACTCAGCAGAGGGCCAGGGTCTTCACTTTGTAAACATCCTCATCCTGTGCAAGAGAAGGGCATAGAGATAGTGTGGGTATAAAGGATCTATTCTACAGCAGAGCATCTGCACACAGTATAAGGGAGAAAAAGAGGCTTGATCTCCCTCATCTTTTTGCTTTGCTGCATTTGATGTCTTCTGTCCTTGAAGTGTTGCCCTTGTGCAATGTCACCCTGCTTTAGAGCCAGCAGGTTACAGACTGAAACCTCCATAAACTGAGCTAAATATACGTTTCCTTCTTTAATTTTGGGTTTAGAGTATTTTGTGTCATCAATGAGGTAAAAGTAACTAAGTCTTATAATACCAGAGAAAAACTATGGTTGAAAAGAATTAATTAATTCAAAGTAGCTAGCAGAAAGGAATTTTAATGTTTACAAATCAAAGAAATTATGTATGTCTGAGGTGATAGATATACCAGTTGTGCTGACCTGATCATGTACATTGTATTCATGTATCAAAATATTATACTGTATTTAATTAGTATGCATAATAACTAATATAAATTAAAATAAAAATTTCCAAAAATGGAACAAATAGCAGTTCCACATATAAAAGTTTGCAAAAGTCTTACTTTTTGAGCCACCCTAACCACCTTTCTCCCATTCTCAAATTTATTAACCTCATCCAGTATCTATCTGGATTCATCTGTCTGCTCCCCCCATGGGCTTATATAGTTCTACAGCAATCTCAAAAGTATGACTATATATTTCCAAGCAGAAATTGTTACATATCAAAGAAAATGTCTTATCAAGAAAGTTGATAAGAACTCAATAAAGCTGAGTTCTATGGTTTAGTAGTTCTATAATTTTTGACATACAGTTTATACAAAATATACTTCTATAGCTATAATTCTGAAGGACAATACAAATTCATCAGATTACTGTAAACTTTAATGAATTAAGTGTACAGTGAGCAGTAGCTGTTGTTTTAATTATTGCTAATTGTAGTAGTTGATTGATTATGTCAACTTGAGAAGTTTAGAAGCATAAGTAAACTTGGCTCATCAATTGGCCCAGAATTCTACACCTTAGGGTGTAGAGGAGCCACCCTAGGGTGGATCATCACCTAGATAATATAAAAGGGAAATGAAGAAGGACAGAGGTACTTCCATTCTTTTTGGAGGAGCTCCAGTCTTCACCTTCAACTTGGACTTAGTCTCCTGGTTTCTAGCGCAGACTCTTTGGCTTCCACCTTGGATCCTTCAGCCTTCCATCGCAGACTCATTGGCCTTCTGGTACGGACTTGCACGGAACTCTGCAGTGAACTCCAGACCCTGGACTGATTCCTTTGGTCTTCAGTGTGCAGACACTCTCTACACACTTCCCCATACACCTCTCTGGCTGACTGTCATAAGCCAATCTTGTAATTTCTTATAATTTGTACATCCTGTGTTATATCTGTTTCTCCAGTAAAACCCTGACTGATACACTAATGTTTTCATTTTTAGTATCTAGTTTGTGATAACCTGCATTCCCTTGTCTCCTGTCCTGTGACAGTGCTTGTCCCTTTGGCACATCATCGCAAAGCACTTGGTGTGCACACACTGATTTTCTGTCTACCTCGCTTCCAGCCTTTGTGCTGGCAGGACTCCTCAAAGCTGCCATTCTTGTCATGTGATCAACAGTGTTCCTCTGGGAGCTGCTACATTCTTATATGTCTCTGGCCATCTGGTTGCACTTAATTTAACAATAGGAATCTGATTCATGTTTAACACTTTATCTAAAAATTCTTTAAATTACTTTTGATCTTACAATCCTTGTTGCAGGTAATTTGGGAATGGTGGTGTAGTTAGAGTTATAAGTCTAGAAAAGTATTTCCCCTAATGCATCTACTGAGAATTTTAGTCCTATTTGTTCAGTTAGTGATTAAATATTTCTTAAATATAGTTAAAAATGTAAGAAATTAGTCAGAATCAGGCAATACAAATTGTTAATTTGTATTCCTCTATACATTCTGTAGATTGTTAGCAACATTCTATAGCTGAAAGGATTTAACTTTCTCTTTTATCCCAGTAATTTTTAAATTGCATATTACACTTAAATAAGACATGTAGAATTGACTTTTATTATGTAACCTGTGAAATAAATGGAGGACTCAGTTTTTTAAAAATATAAATATGTGACTTCTTTTCATATTAGACACGAGTAATATGAATTGTATAGGCAAGAGTGAAGGCACAGGAATTGTGCACCTCTTTAACTTCTGGTCTATTCTATTTTTAAAAATGCCTTGTATTTCATTCAAAAGAAGGAAGGGACCAGGGTCTATGAGAAATGTGTGCAGGGTCATGACATGACAGTCAATTGATCCTGATTGGTGACTTCATTGTTGGCAGTTTGGTTGCTGTTTTCCAGTTGCCCACAATCTGCTTGCCCAGCCATCCAAGGGATGATGCTGCGGTCTGCTGTCTCTGCTCTCTTTCCCATCTGCTGTTTTTATTTTTACTCTCTAATTATGAAATTATATTCGTGAAAATGGGAAATTTTTGCAGGGTGATATAATCACAGTGAGTTTTTCATCATTGTATAAAAGACTGGTCAGTCTTGTGGTATAAAAGCTTTCGAGAAGAGCAAATAATCCACCTGTATGGATAAGTGGATTGAGGGAGGTCACGTAACTTAATAAATAAATAAATAAATAAACAAAGGAATATAATTTTTAAAAGGAAAATATAATGGTCTTTTAGATTTTGTGAATGTCACAAATGAATCACAGTCCCTTACAGTAGCTTCCCTCCCCCAATCCAAGGAGAATAAATTCTAAAAACCTTGGTGGATGCCTGATAAAGGCAAATGTACCATGCCCTATAACAAATTATGCTGTGTTTTCCTGTACATGACCAAACATATGATCAAGTTTAATTTGTAAATAAGGCACAGTAAAAGATTAATGTGCTGGATTCACAACTGCTGGTCAACTTGTAACACCCAGCTGAACTGAACCAGCATGGTGCTGGGTGTGGGAGGTCCACCTGAGGACTGTACCCAGCAGCATAAGAGACAGAACTGGAGAAGAAGATGTGGAGGCTGTTGGGACTGACAGAGGCTGTGGGGAGCTAAGAAAAGCTGTTGAGTGCTGTTAGAAGCTGTAAGGAGCTATTGGGTTTCTTGGAAGAGATTGTCATGCTGGCTTTCCTGATGAACTCTGCTATTCTCATTGTCTGAGGAGCTCAGGACCTTGTTGTCACTGAGAATAGCCTCCGTTCACTTTGGAGCAGCTCTGGTCCTCACTCTGATCATTGCTCCCTGGCTCCAGAGGGGAAGATGGTGCACTCCTCAGTTCCCTGAGGAAGTTTGTTGCATTGGCTTTCCTGATGGGAAGTTGGCAGTCCTGATCACTAGAGGGGCTCAGGACCTCACTGCTGCTGAGGATGGCTGTGGTACTTTTTGAAGGAGAGCTGGTTCTTATTTTGAGCACTGCTTTCTGGATCCAGTGCAGATCCTTCAGCTTGCTAGCACAGATCCTTCATCCTGCTGTCACAGACTTTCTAGCTTTCACCACTGACCTTTGGGCTTTCCCCTTGCAAAAACCCCAAACCACAATAATTAACAATAGTAACCTTTCAAATAATTTTTGTGTTTTAGTCCACTTACCTCTGATTTGAAGTTCAGGGCTTGGTGCCATTGTTTGGGTGTATCTTGCTGAAGCTTTGGTGGAGCCTGATACTTTCCAATGGGACATGTTACATTCAACTGAAACACGTTTTCTGTTCACGCCTCCCACCCACAATTTTAATCTCTTTTTCCTCTTAACTGAACTCTCAACACACACTGTTGTCATAACATTAACAGTCTGAAGTGTGAAAGAAAAACTAGTACATATTTTTTCTTCAGAACTTCACAGAAGTTCTGTTCTTATAAGAGATCTTTGAAATTTTCTGTTCTTATGAGAGATCTTTGAAATTTCAGGGTTTGATTTTCTTTTCTGTTGTTTACCTTTCCATTTAGAGGAAAGACTTTATGGCTTCTTTTTACCATCTATGAATTTCCAGAATCACCACTTTTGGACTATGGGGTAATAAGTAAAATAAATGTTGCCTAGACATAGCACTGTGCTGTGGGCTGGTAGTGTACACCATGTGGTTCGGCTGGAAAATGGGGTAATTCAAGCTCTTAGAGGAAGAGAGGGACTCTGAGATTTCATCACCCTCGGACTTTTATAATATAGTGACCTCACTCAGAGTCCAGGGTCTCTTTCTGTTCATTCTGTCTGTTACTAAGAGAAATGATTATTTTTCTTTGGTCATATATTCCGATAGGTATTCAAAAGTCAACAATGAACTGAATCTGGAAGTCTGAAATGGTAAGAACAATTTAACACTTATGAATTGCTGATTTCTGGAACTGTACACATGCATGCATTACAATCATAGGTGGAGCTTTGATACTAATCAGTAGATCAGCCCACAGATGAGTTTATGCTAAAAATGCTATTGGGTGGGGAAGTGTCGCTGGAGAGGTGAGTCACTGGGACTGTAAGCTGGAATGGTCTCTGTCCTCCCCTTGTCCCTTGATTCTGGAAGGATCTCTCTCCTATCCTGCTTCCTGACTGCCATGCCGTGAGCAAGGCTTCTCTGTCATACCACCCTACCTTAGAGCAAGCAACTATGAACTGAAACCTCTGCAAACTGTGAACCAAAATAAACTTTAAAGCCAAAACTGTGGATGATGAGAACTACTATGAAATATAAACTGTGGCTTATTCTGAATTTTTAAAATATTTTTTGTCCTAATTATCATCCTTTTCAAAGAAAACAAAGGAAATTTTTACAATTATAAATTCTCTCTCTGTCTCTCTCTTTCTCTCTTTCTCACTCACATCTATTTCTATCACACTTGTTAAGCACAATTACAGTGTTAATTCTAGAGCTTCTGATCTTGCCTAAAGAATCTTATACATAGACAGACAACTCACGAAGTCACATTAATTAAAAATTCTGTGTTATTTTGAGCACTCAAGAATATTAAAGGATGTGCAAGTCATAGCACAGGAATGATAGGGAGCATTCCAGTCCCCTCCACATGCTCAAATTCAGCAGGTGCTAGAGTCTCCACCTGCTAGGCTTTCTCTTTTTTCCAGGAAGTGCCACAGTTTTCCTCTTTCCTTCCTCCTTCACTCTGTGCTTGCCTCATCCCATATTAAATAATTTTATCTATGTTCCCTGCTAAGTTCTCCCTTCTTACTTAGTGGTCTCTCTAGTTACACTCCACACTCTGATTCATCTGACTACACATGAAGGAAACCTGCCTCACAGGACTTTTCATTACCTGACATGGTTCCTAAGCTCAAGACTGGGTGGGGCAGAAGAGTGGATGGGGAACAGAACCGAATGAAGTTAAGAGCAATCACAAGAAATTTAATCTTATTGGTTCACATTTGCACATAGAGAAAATATACACACTAGGGAAAAATAAAAACAGAGCGTTGTTTTCCAATTCTAAGACAGGAAAAAAAAATCAATTTCCCTACTGTAAAACTCTCCCAATATAATGGATATGGTGATCTCATTCGCAGTAGAGAATCTCTTTCTCTTCTATTTATTGATAAGAAAGATAAATATCATTATTTGGCCAAATATTCTAGTGGGAACTCAGTGGGCATCAGTGAACTGAAACTGAAAGTGTGAGATGAGGAAAGCACAACTTATCGTAAGGGGGAAAAAATTTGAACTGGATGTGGAGTGAAAGTGGCAGATAGACAAACCTGGCGGGGTAAGTGGTAAAATTGGAAGCAAGATAGAAACGCTGTGTTCTTACCCAGATCTACCTTTTTCTGGCTGTCAGCTTTGTCCTACCTATCGCCCTAGTCCACTTCTGTTTCCGGTTGCCAGGATTCCCTTCTCCTGAAAGTGGTCACCGAAGTGACAGGGAAATCTCACTTTCTTGCACGCAAGGCCATCGCCAATAGGATTAAGCCCAAGGGGCTTCAAATCTGCACTAGTATTGCCAGATGTATCAGAAGCAATGCCAGGATGAGAATGGCTTTAAGTGTCATTTTATGTCATAATTTCATCAGAGACAACTATTGCTGGCTTCAGAAAATCCTCAGCAGTTTGTGGATTATTTTTCAGAGGAATTCTGCAATGACTTTCTAGAACTCCTCAGAAGATGCTTCTGCTCCAAGCGAGTCAATAACATTTTTGTCTAAAATGAGTACATCAGCCACCAGGAGCACATCCATATGAATGCTACTTGGTGGGAAACGCTGACTGACTTTAGTAAGCGGCTGGGCAGAAAAGGCCTGTGCAGAGTGGATGAGACCCCCAAAGGCTGATATATTCTGTACATAGACAGTGACCCAGAGACCATTCTCCAGCAGCAGGAGCTAAAAAAGAAGAAGCAGGACCTTGATGATGAAGAACAAAACTGCCAAATGTATTGAAGAACGAGTGCAAAGAGGCCTGGAGGGAAAGGAGCAGGAGGCCCCTGTCTTCACAGAATTAAGCAGAGAAAATGATGAAGAGAAAGTTCCATTTAATCTGAGTAAAGGAGCATGCAGTTCATCAGGAGCAACATCTTCCGAATCAAGTTCTTTGGGGCCAAGTGCACCCAAGACTCTCAGGAGTGTAGCACCAGTGAAACGAAAAGCATCTTCCCAGAGCACAGCTCAGTCTAAGGCGAGGAAGAGAGAGAAATCTGCACTGGACCAAATCATGGAGATTGAAAAGGAAAAGAAAAGAATTTCTGGAACATACTTTTAGCGACAGCCTTAAATCATTGTGAAAATTATAACCAAAAAACTTAGAGAGAAATACCATAAGAAAAAAGACGTCCTTCAGAAGATAATTGACAAATACACAGCCGTTGTAAAGATGACTGATTCTGGAGACAAGCTGATACCTGACCAGACTCATTTAGGAACAGTAATTCCAGCACCAGGAGAAAGAATTCTAATTTTAAAGGAGGTAACGGAGGAAAGGAAGGTACGCCAGAGTCCATCAATGGAAAGACTTTTCAGCAGCTATAGTCATTGAAATTGGCTCTTTAAAAGGACACAGAGTTGAAGGAATTCAACATTGAAGACATTTTTAAACTTGTCTGAGTTGAAAATTTTGCTAATGCATTAGAATCCTGAAGCATCACATTGGTGCTTGCCAAAATATTATGAGACACTACTGTGTTAGAGTGTTTCTCTGTATAAAACATATAGACTGATGTAAATATTATTGTATAGGTGTTAACTAAATTAGAAGAAAATTAAAATTATGTCTCCTGAAGGATCAATTTTGAACTTGTTTAGTTTTGTATAATTTTGAGCTTGTTTTTATCTTTTCTTTGTAATATTTCTTTGATGATTTTTTTTTTTTCCGGTACCGGGAAGCCAACTCAGGACATTGCCCTTGCCAGGTAGGCGCTGTGCCGCTGAGCTAAACCCCCAGCCCCTTTCTTTGATGATTTTTATCTTCATTAAAAATATTGTAAAGTGTTTTGTGTAAGACAATTTCAAATCTTCTAATTGGAAGAAATCTTTCATACACTCTAAATTTTGTATATTCAGAAGTAGAATAGTAACGTTGAACTATAATGTAAGTGTAATTAAAACTTTAAAACCTAAGCTATCATGGCACCTTTATTATGATATAATTTACACATCATACAAGTCACCCATTTAGAGTGTACAATTCATTGGTTTCTGGTATATTTACAGAGATGTGTAACCAGATCCACTATCTAACTTTTGAGGATAAATATTGTCACCCCCCCAAAGAAACCTTGCACACAGTCAGTCTCCTTTCTTCTTCACCCTCTGTCCATCCCTAGCATTGACTGGTAGCCTTTCTATCTCTTTAGATTTGCCTATTTTGGACATTTTAAAGAAATGCAATAAACTCTGGGTCTTTTTTTTCCACAATGAGTGTTTTTACAATTAGCCCAATGTTTGCAAGATTCATCTATGTTTTAGCCCGTAGGAATCCTTTATTTCTTTTTATGGCCAAATGTTACTCCCTTGTGTGGATAGACCACGTTGTGCTTGTCCACTCATCAGCTGATGGACTTGTGTGCTGTCATGAACACTGCTGTGACATTTGTTTGTGAGACTGTCCGTGGACATATACCTTGAATTCCCACAGTCTCATTATAACTTCTATCATGTTTAATATGTCGAAGAACTGCCAAACTGTTTTACAGAGTACTTGTATCACATCAGCAATGTTTGAACTATACATTTTAAATAAACGGGGGACTTATTTTGAAATGCAAAAGATTGGAAACCTACCTCATACTAGTTTATATCTCCCCTACATGCATGCACCCAGGCAAGAAATTTACAGTTTGGTCAACTGGAAATAAACAGGGGCAGCGGGATCTGAATGTGAATCAGAGATTGTTTTCTGAGCCTGTGGCTTCTCTGTTAGCACCATTCTCGGCACTCTTAAAACAGCAAGATGACTCAGGATGTCTCCAGGTTTATATCTCAACCTTTCAGCTGCACCATGAAAAAGAGAATATCTTTTGTAATGATTCAAATGGGAGGCCCAGGATTGAGTCTGATTGGACAATTCCTGGACAAATCACTCCAAAGGAAAGATGGGGCCTGCTGCTGAACAAATGGTGACCCCTGGGCTGGCTGGTTTGGGCTGAATGGAGGACAGTTGATGACCACTGTCATCCTTCAAGACAACTTTGCACAGTGGAACCATGGAGAACAGCTGGGCCTCAAAGCTGGGCAGACTTTAGACTAAATGTTATGCTTGATAGGCACATAACCTTAGTGAATGTCACTGAATTGCAATAATCTTAGTGTATAAATTGTCAAAACTAAAAGAAAAAAAAAAAAGAACAAAAAAGAAACATTGTTTCCAAAGGGATAGAAGGCAAGGCAAGTGAGAAAACTCAGGCTGCGTCACTGGGCAAAGCTTTTTGAGAGAAGGGTGTGTACTACGCTGTACAATGTTTTTCTGTGTGGCCAGGGCATCTGTAAGGTTTTTCATTGTCAAAGGGACCTAGTGATTTTCTTTCTTTTTTAACTTTAAGGAAGAGAAAGTTATATGTCAATTTTGACAGTTTAAAACTGAGTAAAGAATACATACATGAGCAAGAGGCCTCATCCATAAATAAAGATAATCACTTAGAAAGAGGGACAGAACTAGAATTGACCACAAGAACACAAGTCCTGCATACTATAGTGGGAAGAGAGTTTGAATTTATTCTACTTTATCAAACAGAGGTACAAGAAATTGACTGTTTTTAAGGACAAAGGACAAATGAATTTCCATGTATGTTCCTTCTGGCACAAAATCTGTAAAGCATCAACTTAGCAGATCTACACATGTTCTGTCTTTACAACTCCAATGATCCTTTTAGTTCTTGAGAACTCTTGTTAACACTTATGAATATTTTAAAATGCTATGCATTGCAATAGATGGGGTTGGGGAGTCACATTCAGGAAAAATGGTCAAAAAATTCACCTCTTAGCTCTAACCCCTAATACCTTTTTCTGTTACCAGTTCTACAATTGCTAAACATTCTTCAGCAATTTGTGAATGTGTCTGTCAATAGATGGTAGACAAAATAAAGAGAAATTTTACCTAGAATTTTCTCTGAGACATGTGCCTTTCATACCTGTAGATCTAACTAAATTATTCGTAGTTCATATTATCTTTGAAAAGCATCCCAGTTTGGATGATAAATTATGTAGTATCTAAGTGTAGACCTAGTCATAGATCAGAAGAGAAGGCCACATGAGAGCATGCCTTCATTAGACATTGAGGGATTTTAAACTTCTGGACAGAGATCAGAAAAGATGTAGTGGGATAGCTGATGTCTTTAGCTAGGAAGACAAAAAGGTTGGGGATAGTTGGAACTGCAGGGCAATATTTATTTATTTATTTATTTATTTATTTTTTTGGTTTTTCTCCGGTACCGGGAACCGAACTCATGACCTTGCGCTTGCCAGGCAGGCGCTTTTGCCGCTGAGCTAAATCCCCAGCCCCTGCAGGGCAATATTTAGAAGCATAAAATTTCAATGGAAGAAGAGATAAGGGGCTCATTTAATGAGGACTAACTTTATGGAGTAGTAACTGAGGCTGAGAAATGTTACATGATTTACTCACAGTCATGCAACTTACTAAAATCAGAGGTCAGGCTCTGGTGGAAATTACTCTGATCCTCAGCATGTGGGCTCTTTTGTCATAACATGTGAGTGCATTTTTCAAGCAAAAATTCAAATTTGTTTGGAATTTCAAAGATCTATTCATTAACGAAGCACACACCGTTTGTTCCTATTGTGTCAAATCCTGAAAATGTTACAGTGGCTCCTGTCAGACACCATAGTTGGGAGATAAATACATAAGCAAGTAATTTCAATCCAGAACTGTAAGGGGGAGTCTTTTAAATTGGAATTGCAATTTAGCACCTTTCCTGATAGCTGTTTAGTTTTATGGTTTAGGCCTTCCCCTGTAAATTTTCTTTTTTTAAATGGAGCTCCTGCTTGCAACAAGTAATTTAGAATAAGATTTGATTTGGAAATGGAGAATTTACAGCAGGGATCAAGTTCTAATGAAGGCTGTAGAATGGTCCCTTATTCATTTTGACTGATATCCTCATCAGAATGGAAAACTTGGATAGAGATAGATATACATGGGGGAAACAACACATGAAGATGAAGACAGAAATCACAGGGGAACCTCATGTATAAATCAAGGGACACCAAAAAGTACAAGCAGATCTCTAGGAACTAAGGGACAGCCATGGAATAAAGCTTTCTCAGAGCCCTCAACCCTGCACATGACTTGATCTCAGAATTCTACCCTTCAGAACTGTGAGACAATAAGCTTTTATTTATGCTAGTTTATTTGTGGTACTTTCTTACAGTAGCATTTCAAAACATTTCCCTTTACTGCTTGGAAGAATTTTTAAGCCATGACTTGAAGCATGTTAATGACAGAAAGAAAGCAGGTGGGAGAAAGCAGGACACACGGTGGAAACAAGGTGCACAAAAGCCTGCAGGTGGCAGGAAGTGCTTCCGTACCTGCTCACATCCTTCAGGGACTGGGGCAGGAAGAACACAGAAGGTGTAGAATGACGAAGGCCACACAGTGAATAATTTTGGGTACACTGGAAATCAGAGATTATGTTGAAGATAATGTGGAACAATTGGAAAGATTTAAGGTGAGAAAGATGCCCAGTTATATTACACTTTAGAAAGACTATTCTGTTTGAAAAATAAGGAAAAGGGATTGCATGAAAACATTAAAATTGAAGTATCAGCCACTAAGTTATTCCTTACAAATCCAGGCAAATGACGATGATCTGGTTATTTATTTATTTATTTATTTTTTCGGTACGGGGACTCAAACTCAAGAACTTGCACTTGCCAGACAGGTGCTGTGCTGCTGAGCTAAATCCCCAGCCCCCAATGATGATGATCCGTACCTAAGAGGTAGGAGTGGATACCTACAGAAGTGGGGAGAAAAGAGAGACCTTTGGAAAATCCAAACAGCAGTATTTTGTGATTGGGTCACTAATTTTAAGGCACCAATTCAAATGTTTTCTTATTTCTGTTCTCTTTATTTTGCCCTAAATCTTAGTTTTCAATGTGCATGTAAAATAATTTGATCCACTTTTTTTTTTTCTTATCATTTTTGAGAAAGGGTCTCACTGTGCAGTTCAGGCTGGCTTTGGACTCACTTTGTAGCCCAGGCTGGTCTCAAACTTGCAGTGATCCTCCTGCTTCAGCCTCCTGAGTGCTGAGATTACAGGTGTACCCTACCAGGCCCACCTTAATCCACTTTTTATTATTAAAATAGTTACATATTGTACATATTTAGAACTATTCTGTTGAAAATTTTGTATTATCACTGACACAAAGATACATGATAATAAGGTGCCATATCAGCAAGTTGACTTCTGAGCAAAGAAAACCTAGGATGCTAAAAATGGGTACATGAAAGAGGAAAAGTATATACAATGAACAGAAAAATTTTTCACATGTTGCATAGCAACAAATTAAAATCTGAGCTACCTGGGTGCAATTGTACCTATCTGTGAACATTGCTCTTGGGAGGTTGAGGCAGTAGGATCCCCATGAGTTTGAGGCCAACCTGGATTATACAATGAAACCCTCTTTGAAAGCAAAGGCAAAACAAAGTAAAATCAAAAGAACTGAATTATGGTAATACCATTGTGATCCTGGGTGGGATTTTTTAAAAGCCTTAAGTGTTGGACTCCTATTTAATACATAACTAGGAACTACTAAAGTTTCTTCAAATGTCATCAAAATGACATTTTTATTTTAAAGAGAATAAAAGAACAATATCAAAATAACAACAACATAGAAACAAAACACAAAAACCATAAAAATGATACAGGGCTTCAAAACAAAATGGTGGGAATTAACAGTGCTTAGTATATTACATATGGTTATCTTCAACTAAGTTGCTCAGATTACCAGAGTTAAGAAAGATTGATCAAACCATTAAAGACAATAAAATATAACAGTAAAAAATTTAGAAATGATACAGAGCTTCGCTAACAAGACGGTGGGAATTTGCCAGTGGTTGCTATATTGCATGTTGTTGTCTTCAGATTAGTTGTTCCAATTTCCAGATATAAGCATGTAACTTTAATAAAAAAAAAAAAAACGCTCTATATTTATAAACAAATTTAGGCTGGTAATGGAGAGTTGACCGTGTATTAAAAGACATTTAGTTTTACCACGAATTTTACTAGAACACAAAAATCTTAGATAAGAAATTAAAATTGAATTCAGTTTTCAAAATGCAGTTTTTAAAAATATTTCCTAGTGAATTAATCTCTGACAATCATTATCATATAACATTTACGTTTTCCCAACCAAGCATTGTAAGTGAGTGTGCTTACTGGCTTTTAGAAACTTTGGGCCTAAAATGTATGACAGAAACAATAAACAGAAACAGAAAAGCAGACACATAGATCTCCACTACACAGGAATCCTAAGAGGTAATGCTTTGAAAGAAGACAAGTTGAAAGAAAATAAATTCAATAAGGAAGGGCTTATATTTTATGAGTGACCCCATGCAGGAAATTAAATACATATAAGTAGATATGAGACAAGAATTGGAAATAGTGTTGGGGTATTCCTTTCAGCATTCCCTGTGTCTCTAATGGTATTCATTGTACTGCACTTTCATATCTATAATCCCTCGTTTTAAATCCTTCAAGTATATTAAAACATATTTACATATTATACATATTTACAATCCAATTCCCATGAGCCAGTCTCACAAAGTTTCCACAGAAATTGAATGTCAATTATTTAAAACTGAGTAAGTGCATGTACATAGTTTGTTCCCTTTTACCTTTGTATTCTCTTGTTCTGCTTTATTAATGGATTAGTTCATTTTGGAATGTTTTACTCCTTGTACCTTTTTGCATGTGTATGCTGCTGAGTAGTGATTCTCAAATTATAATGAGAATATCTTTGTCCTTTTACATATTTGTTCTCTACAACTGTAGTTTAAGTTTCTTGTTATTCTCTAAAGAAAAGAAATCCAAAGGTCTCACTCTCTATCACATTCACAGGCTGAATCACTCGACCCTGCTCCCCTTGTTCCCTAACAATCTTTCAAGCAAATATATTTTCTTTAAACTAAAACCTCATGAAGCTTTTAAGAAGTCACATACTGTCTCTTCCCATATTACCTTCATGTCTTTGTTCTTCATAGATAGCTGTAAAAGGTCTGTTTTTTCAAATCGTTCTTTCCTATCGCGACATAGTAGTACACGTCTATAGTCCCAGGTATTGAGGAAGCTGAGACAGGATTTTCTTTGATCCCAGGAGTACTAGACCAGCCTGGGCAATGTAGGAAAACCATGTTTGAAAACAATACAAAGTAAAACTTCAAAAAAATAAGAGAAAGCAAAGCCTCCAAATTCTTTTTAAGCATCATTATACAAATTGTTTCTACCTTGCCCCACTTTTATCTTCTACATTTTCATTTGTATAACCCCTTTCTACCACATGCACTTATCTACAAGCCAAAGTTTCTTTTCTATGAGAGGATTCCTTTACAAAAGCTCAACATAAATAGGAAGAGTGAGAGAATTATCCTCCAATCACTGTCACCCTGTTTTTAAGTGGTGAAAGTTGAAAGTTATTCAGCTGCAGAAATCAGTATTGATTCTGCCTAAGCCTGTGTCTTCAGTGTCAGGAATATAAAGCATAGTTAGCTTAGTTCATCCCACTATTCCAGAAGACTCTGCATGGGGCTGGTGTGCATCACCTGTAACTAATGTTCACAGCAATTAATACTCGCCTGGGTGTGAACTGCAGCTACTACACTTCAAAGAGCTCAGCGTGCTTCTCCTTTGCTTTCCTTTCTAGTTTTGATGTCATCTTTACATCCACGAGAAATATTTTTACCACTCTCTCTTCTGCACTGATAAATCATAGAACTGTTGTGTATCTCACTGCTGACTTTGCATTTCCTCTTGTTGACTTATTGAAAAAATTCTGGAATGAAATTTTGTACTTTAAATATTCACACCTTTCTTTTTCTCAGTAGAAAAATATCTGCATAGAGTCCTATGTCATGAATATAACCGGCTGGTTACATTCTCTTTTTCATCTTTGGGCTTTTCTGCTTTCAAGCGTGGGATGCATTTCCTGAAAGGGAGCACTCAATACTTAATCAGAGTGTGAGGCAAATGGGCCACTGGACTTTGCCCCTTGTTATTTTCCTTTCTTCCCTGCCCACCCATTTAAAACAGAGATGTCAGTCATATTGGCTAGAGTGAGCATTTTATCATATGAGTAACTGTTTAGCACATCTTTGTATTTTCCTAGAGTGAAGATAATTATATATTTGTTCAAACATAATAATAATCATTCTATGTATTCCTTTGGAAACATCTGAAATTTTTCTTCAGTCAATGGAACAGTCTTGTTTCTTCTACTGTAAAAGTCCTTCAAAGATATGTACCAACTCTACTGGTGGAATCAGTATTTAATGATGCCAAAACCTTCCAACTCTAAATCTTCCCTTCCTCGTCCCTTCAAAGTCAGCACTCTTTCTGGCATGTGTTTAATAAGTTTGTGAAAATCTTATCAAAGCCTTAGATAACTCCTTAGATGACTGGTTATTTGGATCTTTAATACCCAATAACAAAAGTATAGTTCCCAGTCAGTCCTAGTCTTCATATCAGGAAACGTTTCTCTTTTTCAAACTTGTTCTCAGAAACACCTTATATAAAAATGTTACTTTAAGAATCTGAGTGGGAGATGTCCTGCAGTGTTACATCTTTTAAGTGGGGCAACCTTTATGAGGCAATCTGTATGAGCTATACTATTACTTTCATTTTACAGTTGAAGAAATGTTAACATAAAAATATTGTATTAATTTACTGCTATGGTTTACATAAAAAACATTCCCTAAAAGCTTCATGTGTTCAGAGATGGGAGTTTCAGAAAGTAATTAGATGATGAGGTTACTACATCCATCAGTAGAGTAATCCACTGCTGAATGCATAGCTGGATGTGCATTACATGGCGGAGTCCAGTCAGAACAAGCCATTCACTGGGGCACAACCTGAAAGCTACATCACCATCTCTGGCTCCTGGCTTCTTCTTTGCTTCCAGGAAACCATCAAGAGAGCAGGTTTCCACATCCAGATCCTTCTACCATATCCTTCCTGTGCAGGAACCAGCTGACTAAGGACCGAAATGTCCAAAACTCGAGCAGGAACAAACCTTTCCTCTTTTAAGTGGTGGATGTTAAGTATCGTGCCAGGCAATGAAGACATTTGCCTATTGTAAACATCCAGCAGGTGGCCAAAGATATTTGTACTTTACACTTTGAGGCTTTTGGTAAATACTCTGTCTATAGCAAAAATTATTTAAAATTTTGTAAGTACAAACAGCCTTAAACCCAAAAACTTTGTATCAAAATGTGCGTGAATTTCATTTATTGTCAAAAGTTAATCTTTTACATTTATTAGGGGGATGTGGCATATTTAAGTTATCAAATTTTTATGTGTAAACAAAGGATGGCATTTTATGATTTTAAGTGTTTCTTATTTTTCACTCAATAATGTAAGGTATAATTTCTTTTGGTGTCTGTAGTTAACTGGCACATATACAAATTCCACCTCACTCTACAGAGGTGCCTCAGGTTACACATGCTTTTGTTTGTGAACAGTTTGGTTCACTAATAGAAGCATTTGTCAAAATTTTGCATTTCTTTGTAAACTCTGGATCAGATGACAAACACAGTCAAGGCCGTCTTTCCAGCACAAACACAGGCGTGACCATCTCTTCCAGAATTGTGCAATGAATTAGTTGGTGAACCAAAGTACCACTGTACTAGTATCGCTTTAATATTTTAAAATAACAAAGTCAAATAATGCTTCTTGATCACAACTAAATTGATACATAGTGATTATTTCCAAAGATGAAAAATTTAGTATACACACATTTCCTTATCATTCTTTTCCTATTTTAATGTGTTTTAAATAACCATCTTTTATTTGGTTATTTATTTTATTTATTTTTTATTTATTTTATTTATCTTTTATTTATTTTTTAATAACCATCTTATTTCCAAATATAACATGATGTTTGTGTTTAGTTTCTTTAACTGTTAACTCTTTTAACATTGTTTCTTTTTTATTTCTGGTACCAGGAATCGAACACACAACCTTGCGCTTTCCAGGCAGGTGCTGTGCTGCTGAGCTAACTCCCCAGCCCCTGAGCTAACTTGTTGTTTACTAGGTTTATACTGACACTTAATGCTTTCTCACTGAGAAATGTACATCTGAGAGTTTTCTTCTCTTGACATATTTCAATGTCTTTTTGAGGTAGTGATCCAGAAAAAGTTAGATATGAATCTGATTTTGTCCCATTTTGTGTGAACATTACTTTGTTCTGCCTCAGTGGTCTTAGGCATTCTTTAGACCTATGCATTTCAAAATGTAATCAGGCTCCCTAGGTACTGTTACAGAGTACATAATAAGCCCATGGTTTCAAATTAGTTTTCAACTGAGCTAGCTGTCCTCTTCTAGAGTCTCCATTACCTGTAATATGTAAATAAAAATAAACAAAAATAGTGACCTTTATTTATTACATGTGTTAGAATAGCCTGGCCTGATGGTTTATGCCTGTAATCCCATCTCTCTGTAAGCAGAGGAAAGAAGATCTCAGTGAGTGAAACGGCAGGCTGAGATGCATAGAAGTTTCGAGGTCCACCTGAACTATGTAATGACACCCTGTCTCAGAAAGCTAAAACCCCCAAAAAAGAAAGAAAATCTCAAAATTAGTTTTACAGGTATAGGTAAAAATGTAAAACTAGCAGACATCCACGTAGGTAAATTTTTGACCTCAGGATAGGCAAAGATTATTTAGCTTGGACCCAAAGTGACAAAACACTTTAAAATTTAGATTGACAAAATGATTGTTTTTAACTTGTCTTAATTTCTATTTGAGAGAAGCTTTTACAAAAGTGAAAAACTAACTAGTACTCATAACACAATGGCAGCTGGGAAAACACTCCTTTCCACGCACTCAAGTTTGAGCAACACCCAGGGCCAATCATCCTCCACTGTTCTAAGAAAGGTAAAAAATACAAAGACAAAGAACCAGAAAGTCTCTGAAGTTGCAAGCAGAGCACAAGCATGTTAGACGTCCAGGCTTGAGAGTCAGTAAACTTTTCCTCACTGAAACCTTATAAAAGGTTCATAAATACAGACTGTGTTTAATACATATAATTTAATCACAGTAAATCATGGAACACACATGCTCCCTGAAAGCCCCTGAGATGGCTGAGAACACTGTCCTTATTCCTGTCTATCTTACCCAGAGACCTAACGGGACCAGGGCTGAAGTGCTCTTCCTTTAAAATCTAAAAGCTTGATTTATTTGTGTGCTGTTCTTTTTACTTTCTTGTTATTCTGACACCTCTTTTCTGTTTCTGCAACTTTTTCTTGGCATGGACCTTGCTTTAGAACATCTTCCTATACTCTGGTTTCTCTTCAGAGCGTATAAATCTTTCCCCTTTAGAACACCTTCCTGTCGTCTTCAATAAATACCGCTGCTTTCATTTTACATTGGATGCACATTTGCAATTTTTTGCTCATTGTACACAAGAGCCTGGAATATAAATGCTGGACTCATCCTACAGAATCAGAACCACAAAATATAAAGGACCTGCTTTTAAATCTTACAAAGTATAATAAAAGCATAATTTAGAAAACCATAAAGAAGCAAGCAGACACTGGGAAGCATTGAACCCAGAAAGAGTCAATTCACATTTGCAATGATTTTCAATGTCATTACTAGTCACAGTAAGATATGTTAAATTCATTATATATCAAAATAACTACAGTTGAAAAGATGAGTCACACTAAGCATTGGTAAGCATGTGGGATAATCAAATCTCTCACATTGTTCTGATGAAAGTAAAATTTGTAAAACTTTATAAAACTGGCAAAATGCATAACTATTATAGGAGTCAGCCATTCCATGCTGGACTAAATACTCAAGAGAACAAAAACATTTACTAAAACAAATACTTGTACATGCATATACATAGCCACGTCATTGATAATAGGCAAAACTTCAAAATCATTCAGCACATATCAAAAGATCACTGGACAGTTTGTGTTACATAGTTGTAATGGAACATAATAATGGCAGCATAAGGACTATTGGTGCTACATACACCAAGCTATGCAGCAACATGGATGTGCTTCAGAGTCAGTATCTGAGAAAAAAATAGCCAGACATAAAACATACATTGTTTATTTGCAATTTATATGATTTTCTTTGAAAGAAAGAGGACTGGGGAAGCTTTATGGTATGATAGAAATTTTATAAATTTGATTGTGATTCTGGTTAGTCAAATCAATTACAGTATATTTTATATGGTTTTCTTGATTATGTTGGCAACATTATTCATACAGATTTTCTGAAGAAGCTGCTCACTTTCTATGGAGCAAGATGTCTGTATATTTGGAGACTAACATTTATATTGGCTGTGTATTATTTTTGTACAAGTTTTCTTTGACTCGGTTTCATCCTTCTTGAAGGTTAGTAGATTGCTGACAACTATAAAAATAGTTTTCAAGTTTATTATAATACTTTACTGTGCTGTATGTTTTTACATGCCCTTGAAGAGAAAATTGGAGTACAGAAAATTGACACTGGTAACTAGAAATGGTCATGCCCCATTATACCCTTCTCCCGAACCTACAGAGATTACACATTTGCCTGAACAAAGACATTCAATTTCATTGCTGCATTCATTCCAAACATTGTAGGATAGTCAGTTTTTCATGCATTAGCTTCATTATGACATGCCTTTGGTTAGTTTACAAAGCTATGACTTTTCTATTAAATATTTGCACATATTTCTCTTTTTTTACCTGAAGCCTGGCTGTATTCCTGTTCCTCACACATTTAGAATTTCTGAGCTATCTCTATAGTCCCTCTATGCATGAATAACTAATTACAATTGTTATCTGGTTCTTTGCCTGAACAGAAAGGTCCTGGAGCATTTTAAAATCCAACATAATACTGCAAACACCACAGCAGAAAAATTGACAGAAGAGAGAAGTCACAATAACCATGAAAGGGCTGAACTTCATAAGTAATCAAAGAAATGCAAATTAAACAGCAAGATACTGCACTTGCCTATTGTCAGGAAAAAATAAAAATAGTCATTGTTTTAAAGGCTGCAGGGAAAGACTGCTGTTAGGAATTTAAACTGCTTTCTGAAAAAGAATTTTAGAGTGACTTTTTTTTAATTTTCAAAAAGTGTCTAATCTTTTGGCAAAAATTTCTCATCTAGTAGTTTATTTTAAGTAGCCAGAAAAAAGCGCAAATACATAGCACAGGATATTTTTACCATCCTGGCTTTTAAACGGTA
Source organism: Chinchilla lanigera (assembly GCF_000276665.1). NCBI lineage: Eukaryota > Metazoa > Chordata > Mammalia > Rodentia > Chinchillidae > Chinchilla > Chinchilla lanigera. Next base: position 9,042,079 of record NW_004955440.1, read on the forward strand.
CAAATTCCTTCAGTCCATATAATGGGATTAATTGAGGGCACCCCACATAAATGATGTCTAATCAAATATTTCATGTCACGGAACACTGTTTACAAAGTATTTCACACAGCTATCATGATATTTGTTTTAAAAGGTCCATGCATGCATAGAAAACAATCTTGAAGTACATATACCATAATGTTAATCATTGATATTTACGTTGTGAGATTGAAGATATATTTATTTTCTTTCTTGTGCTTCTCTGAAATTTACAAAATGTTGGAAATCCATGTGTAGTATTTCAGGCATATGATTAAATCTGCAGCCATATGACCATTTCGTACATTTCAAGTTGTTTCCAGTCTGTCTCCACGTCGTCTCATTCAGATTTATTTACATTATCTGATCTATTCCTTTGGGCAAAAGTCATCATAAGATATCACGTAGGTTTTCTGGTGACTTAATTGTGTCTAACAATAGTTCAAACCCGTTGTACAATACAAGAGCCTGAATAATCTAGCTCTAATTTGGCTTTCTGGCATTGTGTGTGTGTGTGTGTGTGTGTGTGGTTGTGGTTGTTGCTATTGTGATACTCCTTCAGTCTATACGTTGGTCTTAATAAAGCCCTTATTATCATCTTTGAATTCCATACTTTTGCATGTGTATTCTACTTCAACTGTCTTGTTGCTTTCTTTCTGAATTTGTTGTTGCTGAAACATTATCCATCCTTCTTATTCTAGCAAATTGCATATTTTCTTTCCTGACTGGCAATCTTTTCCATTCTGTATTTTTCCACAGTAATTTAATCATGGTTCTCTGAAAAATCATCTTTTGGAATATTTATTGAAGGTCGATTAAGAAAGTAATGTGATGGCTAAGGGAAAGTGAGAGGACATGTCTTAAAACTTCCTCCTACCCGAAGCTAGCACAGAACATATTACAGATTGAATGGCCCTCACCCAAAATGCTTGTTGCCAGAAATGTTTTGGCTCTTGGATGTTTTGTATTTTGACATACTAGCATATATATATTAAGAAACTTGGACATGGTACCCAAGTCTAAACATATAATTCAGTTACATCTAATATATATTAGAACAGACTCTTGTTTTAACTCTTTAAGTTTAATGACTGAAATTTGTTTTATCTAGTAATGTGTAAAGGTCAAATAAAATATGCTGCTTACTTTTACTGAGAAAAATCTTTCCTTCCAATAGAAGGTAAAATATTTTATGATTTCTACGAAGGATTTACTCTTCACTTTATTTCTTAAAATTGCTAGGTGCTTCAGCAGAAGCAGCTTCTGAGTTTCCTTTCTGAAGTGAATATTTGAAAATTAAAAATACAGCAAAATTTTAAAGCACTTTATTCATTTATAAAATGTTTGGAAGTTTGAGATTAAAAAGTAGTTATTTTAGATGCAAATGTACCAAATGTAGCTTCATATCATTCCAATGATAAAAAATTCAGGGAATATATGCCCTTTGCTAAAAAATGTCTATTAATAGATGTTTTTATCGCTTCTAGGCCTTTTGGCGAAGATCAAGTGTATTAATAAATGTTTTTAAATAGACTAAAATCACTTCAGCTGTTTATAATACCATTCTTTTCCCCAGGAATAAATGTTATCTTTGTATTGATGAGATCTTTAAACAATATTTTGAGGTATTCCCTGCAAATAATATGTGCTATATGTTTTAGTTAACTACATGTTTTTTGCAACTTATCTTTCCTCAATTATCAGTCTCTCTCTCCATGTCATTAATTTCTATATACATATTCTTTGATTACTGTATAACTGGGATGTATTGTTTGTTCTTATGCTTTTAATGAAGACAAAGTTCATATGTTTACTTATAAGTGTTTGTTTCCAATACTTTTTAACATCTTTATACTCTAAAATAATTTAGGTAAATTAAACTGCTTATTTTTCACCATGCTCATGCTATAACAAAAACACCATACAGAGAAATATTTATTTCTGTTCTAGAGTTTGGGGCATTCAAAATAAGGTTCTAACCCAATTTGTTATTTGGTAAAGTCATTCTTCTTGATTTACCTTTACCATTTCCCCACAAGTTAAAGACAAAGATAACTCTAGTCTTTTGTCTTCTTAGAACACTAATCCCATCATAAAGCTCTACTTTTATGATGTTAGTTGAAATTAATTGTTTTTGAATGGCCCAGTATCTTAATATAACTCTATTTGGGGTTAGAGTTTTGCTATGGACTGAATATATCCCCACCAGTTTATGTATTGAAACTTAATATCCATCGTGACCATATTAAGAGTTGGAGCCTTCAGCAACTGTTCAAATCATGAGTGTAGATCCCTATGATATGCATACGACCAGGTGAATTTACTTTACTCATGGCTGAGTCAAAATACCCAAAACCCACAAGTTAAAGGAAGAGAAGTTTATTTTCCTTCTGCCTTACAGTTTGTAGAGTTTTCAGTCCACAGTTAGGTGGCTCCAAGGCAAGATGGAACATGACAGAGAAGAAACAGCAAGCAGGAGGCAGGAATCAGTGAGCTGACCTTTCTTCTTTGCTATTTATAGCCCATTCAGGCTATTAGCTTAGTGGTTGCTGTCGCACACACTCAGGATGGGCTTGCCTATTATCCACATCCAACCTATGCTAAATCAATCAGTGGAATAACTTAACTATCATACACTGTGCCTCCATGTTCACACACCCTAGATACAACCACCTCTTTAAAGCCCCATCTATGAGCTCATGAGGCTTTAAGGAGACATTTCAATACAAACATAACATCTGGCCCTCAGTCCCCAAAAGACTCGTGACCATCTTTTTATGCAAAAGTTATTTAAACTATCTCTAAGAGTTGTCAAAGTCCTAAGAATTTCAGCATTGCTGAGAATCTAAATCCAAGGAGATTTAAGGCAAATTTAGCTTTGAGCCCCTATATAAATGAAAAGAAAGTTAAACACTTTCAACAGACAGTGGCACAAGATACACATTTCCATTCCAAAAGTAGAAATAGGGGATAGAAAGGAATAGGACCCAAGCAAGACCAAAATCAAGGAGAACAAATATTAAATCCTATAGTTCTATGTTTACCACCCAGGCCAATCTGTGGCAAGATGTGAACTCCAAAGGGCTTTCCTGGCTCTGACTCTATGGCACTGCAGATGGTTGTAGATCTCATGGCTCTTCTCCTGAGCTGTCTTTGCTCCCTCCTTGCAACTTTCCTCAGATGACCCATGTTTCTGGCTTCTCCAACATCCTGGGGTCTCCTCTGCACTTTCAGGTTCACACTCACTGCACTTGCAGGTTCACATTCACAGCTTCACATGATGTTCTCCCAGGAGCACACTGCCTCCAAAGCCTTCTGAAATCTGGGTGGAAACCTTTCTGACCCCACAACTCTTCATTCTGCATGCACATAAAACCAGCACCACATTGATGATACCAGGGTCTGCTGTCAGCCAGAGCAGTAGCCAAAATTCCTTCTTTCTCGGCTGTATGTATTGTATACTGAATTGCTGAGTACTATGAACCCAATCCTGAGGAACAAGTTCCCTAGGCTGCTGCCATTCTGGAACATGATGCCCTGGGGCTCTCTTCTCAAAGCAAACTTTTTCACCTTTGCATTTTGGAGGCTGCAAAGGGTGTAGTCCTCCTGATTCCTGTGATGCTCTCAGATCATTTTTTTGATTATCTGTAGTCCTTACTGCCAATACAGTCTTTATTCCCAAGTTAAACTTCTTTGTCCTGGTTTTTTCAAGCTGCATTGTAGTCAACATTCTGCTCTTCTGTACTTTGACCAGAATATCCCATCAAACCCAGCTCATATCATTCCAGGGATGCTTTTGCAGCCAGCTTCTCCAAACCTTTCTAAACTCCCCTGTAAGCCACCTCCAAAGGTTTCTGACTCACGTGACTGGGTTTTGTCACTGCAATGACCCCACTTCTCTGATCCAGTAAGTCTGGAACTTATGAATCTTTAAGTTGTGAACTTTCACAGATATAAACAGACCTCATATTCCAAATAGCCACAGTTCCCAAAAATCATGGAAGTAGCTCTCCTGTCTACCTTATCATTTCAAAATAATTGTAAAAGTAAAACTACTTTGTTTATAGTATTTTTGGGTGTGTTTAGTTTTTTTGTGTTTATTTTATATACATGTGTCAAAAGTGTGTAAGATCGACTTTGTCAGATTTTGAACCTGTGAGACTTAAGAACCTCTTAGAATGTCACTGGTTCACAAGTGAGGGACTTACTGTACCCAGATCTGTCTTAGTTATTTTCCTCATTACTGAGACAAAATACTCAACACTCACAAGTTAAAGGAGGAAAGGTACATTTTGGATCACAGCTCATAGAGCCAGTAGTTCATAGTCCATAGTTGGCTGGCTCCAAGGCAGGATGGCATGGCAGAGGAGAAGTAATCCAACAACAGAGCAGGGAGGCAGGAAGCAGCAGGCCTGCCTTACTTCTTTGCCTCTCATATTCCATCCGGGGTACAACATTATTGGTTGGTGCACCCAAACCTGTGTTAGGACTTCACACCCCTTTCTTATATATTCAAAGACCCTGGATCCAGCAACCTCAGAAAAACCCCACCTATGAGTACAAGAGGTTTTGGGGAACATCTAGATATAATGCATAGCCAGACCTTTATAAAAGGACTTGAATATGTATATCTGCTCTCTTCCATTCTTCTGCCATATAAGAACACAGAACTCCTCCCCTCTGGGGGATGCAGAAACAGGCACTGTCTTGAAAGCAGACCTCACCAGACACAAATCTTTTTTGTTTTGGTTTTGTTTTCTGGTACCGGGAATCGAACTAACAACCTTCCACTTGCCAGACAGGCTCTGTGCCCCTGAGCTAAATCCCCAACCTCCAACAAATCTTGTTAACCTCTTGATGTGTGACTTCTCAGACTGTAGAAATGCCTTGGTTACTTTCCTCTTGTTGCTGAGACAAAATACCCTGTACTCAAAATTAAGGAAGGAAAAGTTTATTTAGCTCACAGTTTGTGGAGGTTTCAGCCCATAATCACCTGGTTTCAAACCAAGGTGGCATAGCACAGAGACAACAGGTCAAGATGGCAGCAATAGCAACAAGAGCAAAAGCAAGGAGAGGAAGCCTCTTTTTCTTCTTTGTACTGTAAGCAGGCTACATCCCCAGCAGGTGTAGCACTCACACCATCTCCCTGCCCTCTTCTTGCACAGGGTGAGAATGTTTACAAAGTGAGGATCCTGGTCACATGCTGAGTCACTTAGTTAAACTTCTAAACTTCTCAAGTTTACACAATGTATCAACCATTTCGAGACCCATGAGAAATATATGTCTGCATTTTATAAATTACCAAATCTGTGGTATTCTGTTATACCACTATAAACAGATAAATCAGGTTTCACCATATACATTGCTGGAGGACACATACAAGAAAATGCTATAAGTAAGTTCTATTGACATCTCTAACTGACACACAAAGAAGAAAAGGTGAAATAATTTTCATAGTGTCACCATACTAGGAAGATGTGATTGTTTTTTTATTCAACCTCAGGAATTATGACTCTGTAACTGTGATTTTTCAGTAGCATCGTGTACTATTTCAGTGTTGACCTTCAACTCCCACTAGACCAGCAGAAAAATCTGCAATCAAGTAATGTTGAGCTCATATGACTGATGGTAGATAAGAAAGAATATTAAATTGACAGGGTCTTAGCAAATGTACCAGGAGAAGGGTTCAGAAGTTTAGATCTTGGGCTATAGAATATGTTTAAGGTCTTACATGTCAAGAAACTGAAGGACACTGAGGAGATCTTGTAACATTTTTGAATTGGTGAGCATGGAGAGGTGAGGGCCTGGAAAAATGCTTTGATGAAAAATCCATTACTTTTGATAAATAAGTTATTATTCTTGGTCTTAAATTTCATCTTCCTGAAACAGGAAGAGAGAAAAGTCTCAATGATATTTAGCAAAGGGACAGGAAAATGTGTGTAAGTTTTTGCAAATACAGCTATTTGGCTATACACAACTCTCCATGTATCTTGACAGTGTTTCTGAGTCACATTCTCTAGAAGTGAAAATTATGAGGCTCTAAGTTTGTACATTTTTACGTTAACAGATACTACACAATAGAGTTTTTAAAAACTTGTAAGTAGCTCACCAATCAATTTTCTAATCTAGTAAGACAAAAATGCTGTTTTTTTTATATCTTGAAGATAACTGCCTTGGTTATTTTTCTATCAAAATTGAAACTTTATATGGTACTCATTTATAATTTCTTATGTGACATACTTCTTCATATTCTTTGTCATTCTTCTATTCATTTGTGGAAAAGTTTTACAAAACATGGAATTTTCTTCATACTCTGACAAGTGCTACCTCAGCTCTGTTAAATGGTGCATGTGAACTGGAGTCTGTATTGCATGTACCAGTTTTGAACATTGGTTGTGGGATACTATTACATAGAATACCTACTTCTTGTGAAGTAAATGCAAAGATACAGGAGTGTAAATTCAGAATTTCTCTAAGCATTGACATACTTTCTATTCCATTCCCATTACATAGCTCAAATCAATGTGCTGGTCTAGCCAGAAATCAATACAGTGATGAATTTACTATTTTCATGGGTCTACTGGTGAAAAATATGTAATACGATCAATTATGGTTAAAGAGCATTCTAGTTTTTTGTTTGTTTGTTTGTTTTTTGTCTTTTTGAGACAGGGTCTCACTATGCAGTTCTCAAACTCACAATGATCCTCCTGCCTCAGCCTCCCTAGTGCTGAGACTGCAGGTGTGCACCACCACGCCCGACCCAAGAGCACTTTAGTTTGACAACTTCTGAGAGATAATTAGGGTGTATAGAGTAGTGTGGGTCTTAATGTCCTCCAAAGGCCCACATGTTAAAGGCACGATCCTATAGGACACTATCCTGAGGTGCTGGTTTTAAGATAACAGCGTGTCTTAGCATCTTTCAGTCACTGGCGTTGTACCCAGGAAGGGGACTGTGGGACCCACATTCTTTTTTCTCCTGTCCATCATGCTTCCTGGCCATGAGGTGCTCAGTTAAGCTCCACTATGGACTCTCTACCTTTGTCATCAGTCAGCCCAGTCTATATATGAGTCTGCCATGTATGCATCCAACATCGTCAAACCCAGTCAATTTTTTTCTCCTATAAGTTGATTATATGAGGTACATATTTGTTATAGCAACAGAAACCTGAAAATGCATTATAGAATTTGGTGAAAATCATTGCTATATATTTTGTTCCTACTCAACAAATACTGTGTATATATCCATGAACCATATCATAAAGACTTGCATTCAACAATTTTACCCATATTTACAAAAGTAATGACCTATAAACATGTGAACAGATGTTCAATCAGCCTGGAAATTAGAGAAATATAAATTGAAACAAGTATTTTCATCATTTTTGCTAAAATAAATGAAAATAATAAGCCCATGAATGGAGTTTTTATTCAGTAATAATGAAAATTCATAGAAGAAGATAGTGTCTTGACTCTGACTGTTAAGAAACCATGAGGGGCTGGGGATTTAGCTCAGCGGCAAAAGCGCCTGGCTGGCAAGCGCAACGTCGTGAGTTCGGTTCCTGGTACCGGAGAAAAACAAAAAAAAAAAAAAAAAAAAAGAAACCATGAGAATTACCTATTCTTTTAAAGTCTTTAAATTTCAGTCGTTTAAATTTTGGATATTAATGCGTATTTAACTACAAATTTTGCATGTCATTTTAATTGTTTTCTGGGGGGCTTATTCAATATAGATCATTTTTCCTTTTCCATAAAATCATTAATTTTATTCAGGGATCCTGTTGATATTTACTGTATAATTGCTTTGTTGGTCTCTTTGTCTTCTACACTGCTCTAATGAATTGTTGCATTCTAGATTTTTTATTTCTGTGACTTCATGCTGAGAAGTAGGATAAATTTGCTTATATTGTCAACCAAATTCATCCTAATTATTGGAACAGGGAAGGCCCATAGACATGGTCTTACATATGGGTCATTTTGCACTTAAAATATACTCAACATTTTATGCAAAATATTCTTACCCTAAATATCTGATAACTGAAAAGGAATTCATCTTAAAATTCAAATGTTTTTCTTCAAAAGAAGACAGAAATATCTTTAGTAAAATTTGTTATTGTGCTTGATTATAGTGACAAGCTGGGTAACATTCTAGACTTGGCACCTTTTTTTCTTTTCTTTCAGTGAATACTTTATAAATGCTCTTGAACTGTTGCAAAGTACTGAGTGAATTTTATAAATTATATATATTTGAGAACTACTTTTTCAAGAACAGATAATTTCAGTTGTAAATAATGAGTTTCACTGAAAATAGAGAGAGGTATCACATCAACCATTAAAATTTGCTTGAGCAGTTTATAGTTTAGTCTTCAAATAAGTTTGCTCTTGTTCAGCAGAAATATCAGAAATTTGCCTAGTTAAAACTTTAGGACGGAATTACTGGTAAAACAGCTATCCCACTTGTAATTCCCAAACTATCCTCATCCACGATCAATAATTTATCCAAATTAAAGAATATTTCTATGGTCCTTAGTATTACAATTTTACCAAAAATATATCTCTACAGAAATATATTACTTCTGCTCTAATTAAAAATTTAGTCCATAGTCATTAATAAGAAGTTAAATAAAAATTTTAATTATATATCCTATGGAACACTCCTTGAGTAGCTCCACAAATTACAGCAAATTGGCCCGTAATGAAATAGGCTACTGTCTAATACATTGCACATTGAAATGAATTATATATTCTAAAGTAATCCCAAATGTTCCATTATGTAATTAGATAAAAATTTCAGTTCTAAATTCATTGATTATTATATTTATAAACATTAAAAGGGTATGGTGAGATTTTTTATATATTTTTAAAAATTTGGAGGTTTCAAACTAAAATTCTGTTTTAAAAACTCTTTATATGAACAAAATTGATGTTGAAAGTGTTCATTGATTTTCTCAAATATTAGTATGATTCCAAATATTAAAAAAAATTCTACATATATCCTATTCATTAGCTGTACTTCAGGCATAATGCTATTCATATTATAATGTCATTATATATAATTGCTAATTATCTCAATTTTAAACCATTAAAAATTAGAAGATCAAAGTTTTAAATGATAGTAATAATGAATTAGCCACTAAAAATGGTGACAGAATTGAGTTCAAGATAAGGAAAAAGTCTATTATTTTCAAATATCATTTCTTTATTAAATGAATTTTACTTTACATCGACTGAGAACATCAATTCCAGTAATTTAGAAAGTAAATAGAAAGATCAAATAATTGAGGGGAAAGAGCAACTGATTAACAGGATGATATTTCAAAAGCTTCTATTCTCTCTAATGACATAAAACTATAAAATATTAATACATTTTTCCTGTGTGGGATATGTGTGTCCCACATATCCCAGAACAATTTGCAATTTTCTAAATTAAAGACTACTGATAAATAACCTGTGAGAATTTTACAGGACCAATGCCAACAAAGTGCAAAATTGGTTTCTATGGCAGACAGGTGATCTTAGGAGATCAAATTAAATTGAAAATGTACGCAAATATAAATTTAAAAAAGCCTTATCAAAAAGAACCTCACTTTAACATAAAAATAGAAATATTTTTAGGTGAAAAGAGTAATTTTCTGAGGGTTTCTGCTTTAATCTCAGAACTAGCATTACAAGCTCTTTTAGGGATGGAGGGTAAATATACATTCCAATTTCATGTAAATAAATATTTATTCCTGCAAAATAGTTGGAAAATGATTCTAAGTTCAGAGGATTCAAACTCAGAAAGGCTTTGTATTTGGGCATGGAGGACATAAACCTAATTTCACTGAAAATTTTCCTAAGAAAATAATGCAAGGGACAATTTAAAATTGTGACAGCCCTTTCTATAAAAGGTACAAGATGATCTTTAAAAATAGATCATTAGTCACTAGACCCAGTAAATTCCACACAAGCATACAAATCAAGAGATTCAGCCACCGCTCCCACCAAGTGGGCCACTTGGAGAGGTGACCTCATCATGAGTGGTCCTCCAGTTTCTGCTTTTCCTGGAATGTGAGATGACTACAAATTTAGGACAATGTCTGGAGACGTCTAGCAATCCCTAGTAAGTCTACAAAGAGGTGTTATAAAAGCTGACAACTGGATATCCCTACAAATTGTGAAAATTACTTTAGTTACTCTCAGCTGCTGTTCTAAGTCTGGAAGAAAAATAAGCTGGGATAGGTAATTTAAAGCTAGTAAACATTGTAAGACAGACACTTTTCAAATGATTAACATGCTGTTGTTCAGAGTTGAACAGGGATGATCCAACGATTTAAGGAAATATAAGAAAAAAGAAATAAAAGCAGAGATGCCAAGTTCATCCTGCTGCTAGTGACCCATTGAACATATGCAAGTCCCTGTTGCAGGGGATTGTAGTTATTATAAAATTTAAACTAAATTATTAGGAAATAATGACCCTTTAACATGACCAAGCTGTATGTAAAATTCTACAGATAATTTTATTACATGTCACCAACTTTAAACTATGTTTGCATTGTAGCACTGGAGCAAGGTAAAATGAAGTATTCCTAACAAGAGCCAGAGTTCTGATGAAGGCAATCAGTCAGGATTTTATTTAAATGAATAAAATTTTAAATAGATTTTAAATTGCTGTTGGTGATGTTTTGTAAGAGTGGAATTTTAAAAAAAGAATAGACTCTGAGAAAATTTTAAGAAAAAGATCTTCTTGGAAAATAGGTGTGTTTCATTTTAAAAGTAGCATAATAAATGATTTCACTTTCAGAGCACAACATCAGCTAGGAATATTTGAAAAGACAATTTTGAGATTTCCATCATAATCTGAAATTTGAAGTAGAGGAGGAATTTTATATCTTATGGAACTGGAACATATTTCTTTGTGATTCAAATGAGGAAAAGAAAATTGATAAACATGGGGTATAATGTTGCTATTTTTTTCTAATAGCTTACAAAACTACTTTAGCAGGAACATATACTAGCGATGGGATATAGGACAGAGATGTAAAGAATATTTGCCTAAGTGAGCATTAAAAAGACAGAACAGTAAGCCAGTGCTTCTCTAAACTTTGATACTAGAAATGAAGAGTTCCTTTATAAATTGGCAATAACCAGCGTTAACACTGATTTTGCTCTTCTTGATGTGTGATATGGAAATATAAGATTGAAAACTATGCAAACTAAAGATGCAATTCTTCCTTATTAATTTTCTAACAATAATAATACAACTATGTGGAACTGTGGAATCTGTTGTTATACCATTTTCCCAGATAGAATTTGATTTCAAACACAGGAATAATATTATATTCCTCTTTGTATCCTTAATGTCTACCATAATATTTCTTGTTCAGAAATTTAATAAGTTGGCCCTCATTATACATAGATTCTCTATTGAGGAAGCACCAGTGACTAAAAGTTACATGTAAGCCTAATATTGATAGAGTGCCTCTGGGGACACACACATACAAAGAGGTGGGAAATTTGAGATACTCAGCAGGCACCCTCCCAGCCAGCACTGAACAAGAAGATGTCCTATTTAATACTTGGTGTTTTTGCAATTTTCTTGCTGTTTTTAGTGGCAATATCACTATTTCAAATGGCTTCCAAACACAGTGCTGAAGGTCTGACTAGTGCCTCTACCTACACACAAGGAAGTTGTGACATTCTTAGGTAGAAACTGTCAGATAGTTTTGTTCTGGTATAAATCATAGTGTTCTTGGCCAAGCATTTGATGTTAATGAATCAATGGTATATATTAAATAAGATTTATTTAGACAGAAAATGTATGAAACAAAATTTTGTATTAATTGGTTCATAGAAATGTGTGGCCAAGGATTGCAGGAATCTCACCATGTAGTTCCCATAGAAGCAACGATTCAGTATTTGCTAGTCTAGAGTTCTCAGTACCTTTATAGAATGTTACAGGCATGAATATTGAAAATCAACTGCATATATATGCTTTCTTGAATAAATGGAATTTTCCACATATAGATTCTATTTAAAAGAGTAGCTAGGCTTACTTTTCTTCTCATAAATGAAATTTCATGTCTGTTCAGGACATACAGTTACCCTGAAGTTAAATGAATTCAGGTACTTAGGTATTTAAAACCTGAAGTTCCCCAGTTTAATTTGTAGCCCCAGCAGTTTCATGCCAAATGATAGGCTATCACTGTATCTAAGTCCCTAACCTCTTATAAGTTTCTCCTTTCTATAAATAATTGCCTCACGAGGCTGAGATACAGAACTCCCTGATTCTCCTCTTTGTCCTGTGATAGCACTGGTTTGGTGACATCTGTCATGTCCCTCTCCTTTGCTTCTCTTTGCTCCTCCTTGATCGGCTGAAAGGGAACTGGGACACTTTGACTGTGTCCTCTCGTGGCCCCTAGGGTCGCCTAGTAGCCATTATATGGGTCACTCAACAGGAGGTGTAGCTCTATTGTCACCCACAGTGCCCCTACCCCAGCCTTACCTCCCCAGGTGCTACTACTCTTTATTAAAGAAGAAGAAGTGTGACCACTCTGACTCGGCAGATATCAGGAAGAGACCTGGGCCTATTGTTAACATGCAGCGTCCCCTACCATAATAAGCTGTGATTAGCACCATTGGCCCTCCTGAAGCTTCCACAGTTTTAGTGTGAGACATGACAGCTGTCAATCAAACAGTTTGCATTTCTTCAGGTTCTCCTTGAGAGATGCAACTGTCATGAACTCACACCCAAGCTAGAAAGATGTGTGTCCTAACAGTTGCAGGATTGAGTTTAAACTAAGCAGTAGAATTAAAGTTGGACCAATCAGTGCATTCATGTCAGAAGGCTAGTGTTCAAATGAATTTGGGCCAATTGGGCAGCTTGGATTTGGACCAATCACAGGCCTGGGGCTGCTATATAAGTAACTTTCCATGAACAGGTCTCCAGTTTGTCTCGGAAGGTTCTCTTGTTCAGGTCCTTTTCAAATAAAGTATTGCTCTGGTTGTCCTGTAAATCTGCTCAGAATTTATTCCTTGGGCAGTGTGGGCTCAGAAGGCCCTATAAATCTGCTCACGCTTATCCTGAGTGGTGTGTAGAGAGCAGTTGTTTTAAAAGGAAGAGCTATAAATTCTTGGAGCTCTTAGACTTGAAGAGCTCAAGCAACCAACAGTTAATGAAGGTAAGCTTAAAGAAATGCAATTGGTAGAACTCAACAACAGCTCTCTGGACTAAAGAACTCAACTAAGTAGCAGTGAGGGTATAGTATGAACACATGAAGTCATGCAGAAAACATATCTTGTAAACTCTAAAATGCAGAGCAAGTAATTTTTGCCCTTCATAATATTATCTAGTGAGACACTAAATACTGCCACTGTAAGCATTTCACTCATATCTTACAAACATTATTGAAAAAGAGACTACTAATTATTTGATAATCAACATACTTGGCTCTGTAATCCAGGAATATAGCATAAATTTCCTACACTTAAAAGAGTTTGTAGTTTAGGTGGCTACATTTGTCATTCATATATATTTCAATAAATTTTATTGGTACATGTTGGTAGTGTCCTTGTGGGAAATTTGTTCATATACATAATATATTGCACTTCCTTTTTTAATCCTCTTTCTCTTCTCTCCCTCCTTTCTCCATCCATCTCTGGATCCTCCTTTTTTTGGATGTTTGTAATGCATAATGTTTACATTCATTTTTTAAAATAGTATATAAGATAATGAGACAAAAAAGCCCTCAAGAGGACTTGGAAAGGTGAGACCATTCACTGCTAAAATATAGAAAAGACCCCTTGAAAGAATTAGCTTTATTGCAACCATCTTCATTATGTCCTATTTCCATATTTTTCACTTTTGAAAAATCTTATGGGTAAAACTATGCAGAAACAAGAAATAAGAGAAATAGGTTTCATTTGAACAAGTCTTTTCTTTAAGTAATTACTTGAAGTAAACAAAGTGCATTATCCCCAGAGCAATATTATTTTTGCAACAATAATATCTACTGAGATATACAGTGTAATATATAATGTTGTAAAGTTTATGCAAAATAAAATTTTAGAATTCATCTCATGCATTTTTCTTGTAAAAGTGTGGCTTTTTCTAGTCTTCTTATGTGACTTAATTATGTTTTTTAGTTATGGCTTGATCTCTATTTACTCTAATTACCAACTGTGGTAATCATACAAACCATGCCTCTGCATATCATTTACTTAGATATTTTTTTGAAAAATATCATCTTTTTCTTGATGGCAACAGGGAGGACGAGGTGCTTACATTTATTAAGTGAAGGGTATCCACAGCACACTGGCTTGTACATGTGAGAGGAACATTGTGGGATGAGTGAAGCAGGCATACTTATATTTGTGCTGAGTAGCAATTCTTATTGCTACAGTGTTCTCTTCTCCCATAATCATATGTTGAGTGTCATAAGAAGGATTTACATTCCCAAAAGATGTAGCAATCCAGCTCAGGTATTCTTTCCTTGTAACCAGATTTTAAGAGCTTACCATATTATTCATTCTCTAATAGATTTCTAATATTATTAAGCACATCAATAAATCAGCAGCTGTGGCTATAGATAACTCCTGAAACACACTTTTACCACCATGTAATGATCAGAAAAGGACAGAATGCAACAAAAATTGATTCCATATTTCCTTCAATATTCTACTTAATGGTTATAACAATCCTGAGATTAATATTATTATTTTTCCCTAATTGAAGATGAATGGGTTTTCATTAATAGTTTTCAGAGTAGTAAGCGGTAAAATTAACATTAGAGCATTGATTTGCACACCTGCTTGCTTTCTATGTAATGTAACATCGCGTGCACCTACGGGAGCTTTGTTAGAGTTCCCTTGAGCCTCAGACAGAGTTTGGTAACCCAGACAGAGCATGACTACAAAAGAGGTCTATTCCTCCATGAGAACTCATCAATTTCCGCTCTTATTTTGTACCCTGATTCTGGATCTTGCCTGTCTGAGCCTATAGTTTCATCTGAGATTGGCTCACCGCCTCTTAGTGTTCTTGTTGTACCGTCTTACTGATATTTCACGTCCCTCTGGTTGGTGGTGGGCAGCCCCCTTGAAAAATGTGTCCAACCTTCAAGTTGTAGGCCAAACTTCTCAATGTATGTTTCTACTAATCTCAAATACTAAAATTTACTTTATCTAGAAATGAAACAGAGTTCAACAGATGATTTTGTATGGTAGTTTACCTCAGGATTGCAGAAGAATGTCTTTAAAAATGCAGGTGTAGCAATAAAACAAAATAATGAAAAAAATTGAGGCTAGAAACTGAACAGGGTATGGAGAATTGTGGAATGTTAACTAACTGATCAGTTAGGGGTTTAAAAATCATCTTCTATCCCCTCTCATTCTATGGAAAGCTTATACTCATAGTTTAAGGAATCAATTCAAAATTTCCTTCTCCCGAGAAGTCTTCTGTTACTTTCCAGTTTTAATTGCTCCCCCTCTTAAATGTTTTCATACCATCTGTATGAATTGTATCATTTATCTGAAAATTAGCATCCTCAGTATAAAACACCTAGTGTCTGCTTGTTTAATAATATGGTTTTAGACTTAAAAAGCAGATTAAAAGTCAATTTATTCATAGAGATTTCACTTTAGGTTATAATTAGGTAATTCTTCACATTATTTTGTACTATTCATGTATTACAATATATAATACTTATGGATGTTATTGCTATGGTAATTATAAATAGATAGTGAAGTAGGTCAGTTCTCATGGCTATTGGTAAAAGCAGCAGTATACAGTCATTTTGCAAAAAATATTCACTGAAATATTGATTTAAGATCATAATGGTACATTTTTTTCTCATGCTTGAAGCTTTATATTTATTTCAGTAAAATTGATAGAAATATGTGACGTTTGTTGGAATAAAACAACAGGTCAAAATCCATTTCTAAATGAAATGGACTTACTAATAAAAACGTTGAAATAAAAGAGTAAAATAAGCACAGTTAAGTTTCTTGTTTTAGACTGCATAGATTTCATATGAATATAGGTCAAAATCTGGCAGGAATAGAATTTGCACTAATATGACAAATTTTTACATCACAATGAAATCAATACAAATATTTAATGAATTGTTTGCAGTTATCTGATGGGAGATGGAATTCACAAAAAATATATCATCGAAGCTTAATGTTTAGTTGTTTAACATTGATAATATAAAACTGAAAGCAGCGGAATTGGTAACTTTCCCAAAGGAGAAGAGTATCAGTGATCCCAGTATAAGGAAGCCACTGTAGTATGTCTAAGAAATTTCTTCTAAGAAACTCAATAGGCCCATATTTGGTTTCCAATAACAATAGTTGATAATTTCTTACTTAATTATGCCTCGTGTTTGTTATCATTGCAACAAGTCATTACAGATGTCTACTCTTGTTTATTTCATGTAGTAACTCTGTTTCATGGAGAAGTTTCATGCTATTACCACCTCTTTTTTGGAAGTCAAAATAAACACCTCAAAGTAATGTAAAGGAAATCTCAAATATGATTGCTTATACAACAAAGAATCACAAACTATTTGAAAAGTTAATGTAAGACATAATAAATAATATAAAATATGAAAAACAAGCACAATATCCCAGAA
Source organism: Chinchilla lanigera (assembly GCF_000276665.1). Lineage (NCBI taxonomy): Eukaryota > Metazoa > Chordata > Mammalia > Rodentia > Chinchillidae > Chinchilla > Chinchilla lanigera. The sequence goes on from NW_004955440.1 coordinate 9,058,701, forward strand.
ATGAAATTAATGCCTGAGGAAATAGACTTTAAAAAAAAAAAAAACGAAATTATACTTTACATGGCAATTATTTTCAGCTGTCTGCAGCAGTAACTCATAAAAAAACAAAATTCTCATAGTCTAGGATTAGTATCACAACTGACTATAGGAATAAGTTAAACTGTTGAACAGTAATGATACAAAGATAGTACACAAAAAATAAAACAAATGAGTTAATCATAAGTCCCAATACATGCATATATGTTTTCAAATATGTTACACAGGGATTTTAAAAAATGAAACAATGGCAAATCATCTTTACAAAATCAAATAAAATTACTTTGAGCTAAAAATAATGGGATTACAAAATTCTAAAGCTGCATTAAGCTGGGCATGGTGGCACAT
>NW_004955440.1:9059309-9097980 GCF_000276665.1 Chinchilla lanigera
AAAAGTCACCAAACCCATCAAATTAAAGGTAAAATCATTTTGAAGGATAAAACATTTTATAGGAATTGCTGCATTTATTTATTTTTTTGCTACACATTGAAAAAGACTCCTTATTTATAATATTTACTGCAAAGTTATTGCAGAAATATATCTTCAAAATGGATCTTTAACAATTCCTATATAAATCAAATAATCATTTAAAGTATAGGGTTTACAACTTATTCTATCACAAAAACATAATCTGGAAGAATTATAAGATTTATAAGATAATTTTCTTAGTTATTTTCCCTCTTGTTGGTGAGACAAAATACCCAATACCCAAAATTAAAGAAAGAAAGATTTATTTAGCTCCCAGTTTGTGGAGGTTTCAGTATATAATCAGCTGGCTCTAAGGCAGGGTGGTAGGGAACAGAGGCAACAGTTCAAGGTAGCAGAAGACAGCAAAAGCAACAAGAGTAAAAGGGGGAAAAGCAAGCCTTTTTTCCTCCCTTATATAGTATGCCAGCTATCCACCATGGCAAATGCCCTCCTCTTCCACAAGCTCAGGACCTTTACAAAGTAAGGCCCCTGGCCCCCTGCTGAGTTAAACTTCTAAACTTCTCAAGTTGACACAATGTATCAACCATTACAATCCACCTCTTGTCAACTTGGCAACCAGACACATTTCTTTAAACTGGTTTCCAGATACAAAGACATGCTTATTTTTATCATTTCACAATTTGAGCATCATAATACAGGTTTCACAATCCTTAAGAGCCAGTATTGCCTATCAACATTATATTACATTAGAACCATAACATTCTGCCCCAAGCTAGCTAAAGACTCACCCACATCCTTTTATGAAAAAAGTATTTAGTCCATCTGCAAGAGTTGCCAAAGTCCTAACACTTTCAACACTGCTGAAGAGACCAAGTCCCACATCTCCTCTGAGCTGTAAGGCAAACTCTTAGCTGTGAGCTCCTGCACAAAAGAAAAGTTAGACACTTCCAACATTCAGCCATACAAAATAAATGTGTTCATTCCAAAAGTTACAGATGGGAATACAAAGGATTGGAACTAAAGCAAGTCTAAAATCCAGCAGGGCACACATTAAGTCCAGTAGTTCCATGCCTAGCATCTGTAGCAATCTTTGGCAAGTTGTGACCTCCAAAGGGCTTGCATGGCTCCATCTCTATGGCATTTCTGGTGGATATATCTCTCATGGTTTCTCTCTTGGGGTGGCTTTGTTCTCTCCTTGCAGCTTTCCTTAGACAATCCACATTCCTCCCTTCTTCAAATTTCTGGGATCTTCATTGCACATTTGGCTTCACTCACAGCTTCACACACTATCCTCCCAGTGCTACACAGCCTCGCCTCCTACACCTTCTTCTGAAATCTAGGTGGAAGCCTTCTTAACCCCACAATCTTTATATTCTGCATGGCCTAAAACCAGGACCATATGAATGATGCCAATGTCTGCTGCCTGCTGGAGCATTAGCTTTCCTCTCCCCTGTTTGTAGGGATCAAGTGCCTGGATCACAGGGCACTCTGAGTACAGTTGTAAGAAACAAATTTTCTATGCTGCCACCATTTTGGAACATGGTGCTCTGTAGCATTCTCCTCAAAGCAAAGTCTTTTACTTTTGCAATTTTGAAGCTACAGAAGAAGGAGACTTGCTGCTTCTTGTGATGCCCTCAGGCCATCTTTTTAATTCTCCCATTCCTTCTCAGCAGGTGAAAACCCTCAGATCTTTGACCTCCACAGCTAACTTTGAAGTTTTTCAAGGGGAACAACATAATACAGGACTCATATTTTATAAGATTATTTATAATAGTCACCCAAAGAATTATATGCAAGAGAGTACAGGAAATCTGTCAACACACTTTAAACCAAAGAATCAAGCCGAGGGCCTGGATTCCACAATAATGTCCTGCATGAGCTCAGTTGAAGGCCTAAAGCCCATAACAGTGCCTCCCATGAGTCCAGCTGGAGGCCTAAAGCCCATGACAATGCCTGATACAGGTCTGTTTCACTGATCTGTGCTGGGAAAGCCCAAAGATCAGTGGTGGAATGTAGAAAGTCTGCATCAGCAGGATGAAGGATCTGTACTAGCAGATGAAGGGATTTGCACTGGAGCCAGGAAGCGATGCTCAGAAGAACCAGAGCTCCCTCAAAAATACCACAGCCATCCTCAGCAACAGTGAGGTCCCAAACTCTCCCAATCATCAGAACAGCTGAGTTCCTATCAGGAAAGCCAATGAAACAAGCTTCTCCAAAGACTGAGCAGTGGACCATCTTCCTCTCTGGAGCCAGGAAGCAATGCTCAGAGTGAGGACCAGAGCTCCCCCAAAGTAAATCAAAGCCATTCTCAGCAACAACAGGGTCCTGAGCAAATCAGATAACAGCCAAGTTCGTAGGAAAGCCAGCATGACAAGCTCCTCCAATAGAACCAATAGCTCCTTACAGCTTCTAAGAGCACCCAACATCTTCTTTCAACTCCTGACAGCCTCGCTTCTTCTTCTCCAGGTCCGCCTCTTATGCTGCTGGCAACAATCCTCAGGTGGACCTCCCACACCCAGCACCACACTAGTTCAGTTCAGCTGGGTGTTACAAGTTGACTACCACTTGTCAGTCAACAAAAAAACCTTAACGGAACCTCCTTTCTGGCCAAACTCACAATGATTTGAATCATCCTGTTGGGCTCTTTGCTCTTGAATCTCATCCTAAATTTGCCTAAAAGCCTCCAGCAAAAGCCATTCCTCCATCTCAACATTCAACTGCCTTGAAATTTCTTCTGCCAGATTTATTTGTCCACTGCCCTTAATCTCAGTCTCAGGCAAAGTCTCTGGACATGAACAAAATGCAGACAAACTTTCTGCCAAGCCATAGCACACATTATTTGGACTCCAACAGTCGGTGCAATTCTTCTTCCCAGAAGAAACCTCCTGAGGCTAGTCTTTACCTGCTCATTTCAATCAGCCTTCTGGTCTTCTGAGCTCTGACCAGAATCTCCCATACAGAGCAGCCAAAGGCGTCCCAGCTCTACTCTTTCAGGTGACATCTCTGAACCTTTCCAAATTCTTCCCACAAGCCGTTCCTAAAGGCTCTTGGACCACATGGTCAGGTGTAGTCACAGCAACTACCCCACTTCTCTGGTACCAAATTATGTCCTAGTTATTTTGCTCTCACTTCTGAGACAAAATACCCAATGCCCAAAATTAAGGAAGTAAAGGTTTATTTAGTTCCCAGTTTGTGGAGGTTTCAGTCCATAATCAGCTGGCTGCAAGGCAGGGTGGCAGGGCACAGAGCAACAGTTCAAGGTGGCAGAAGACAGCAAAAGCAGCAAAAGTAAAAGGGGGAAATGCAAGCCTCTTTTCCTCCCTTATATTATATGCCAGGGATCCAACCATAGCTGTGTTCTCCTCCTCCACAAGCTCAGGACGTTGACACAGTAAGGCCCCTCTTCTAGAGCTGAGTTAAACTTCTAAACTTCTTAAAGTTACACAATGTATCAGCCACTGCAGTAATATACCAAGAAAAGAAATAATTCAGAACAAGTAATTAATAAAATGCACATTAAATATGAAAGAGTGTGACATATATTCAAACATCTAATTTAATCCCAGAATTGTTTATCAAATAAAGCAAAAGTTTGAGAGATGAGAAGAGATAGTGAAAATTGAGATTAGTTCTCTCTCTAGTTATGTGGTTGTTACTATTTGTTTTCCCTGCTTTGACAAAAATCATAATGAAGGCTGAACAACATGAAATGAACTTGTTACAACCAGTGAGATTTAGATTAATATTTTCAGTAGAAATATATAGAGTTTTTATATACTTATAAATAAATGGCATAAACAGATTATAAATTTTCTCACATTTTCCCAATAGTCTTTAGAAATAAACAACTGTACAGTTAAATTTGATTGTACCCCGTTTCTAGGGGCCTTCAACTGATGGAATTTTCTAGCATTCTGGTTCTTTGCTAGCTATTCTTACACAAGGAAAAGGAAAAAACAGGTACAACTACTTCATATTTTTGTTTCTGCCCTGCTGGCAAAAAGACCTAAGACATACATGACACATGTGGGCCCCACATCCAGTGTGTTTTTCTGTTTCCTCAAACATGAGCTTTTCAATAAATATGAAATATAGTTGTATTCCCAATACGTGGCATAGTACTTCAACATCCTGGAATAATTTGTTTGTTCAATGTTAAATGAAAACTAGCCAACCCAAGAATTATTAAAACATTTTAAAGAAAAAAATATTATCTCTTCTCACTTTAATCTCACCTATGTGTAGTAGTGAAATTCACCCTTATTTCTTAAAATATATTATTCTTATTTCACGGGGTTAGCTAAAAGTTCATTACATCAAGTGTGAATATCAGTGTCAATATCACCCACTGGAGTGGGTCAGTTTGTATATTAATTGCCAAGATATAGACCAAGAACTGTTAATATAAAGCAGATCAAATTCTTATTTATAATAGGCCTTTGGTCTTTTCATTTCCAATTTTATGCTTAGTTGTTCTCTAATGTTATGTTGGGCCTTCTCACGGAAGGATGACATTTCTTTCCAGTCAATAAATAGCTTGTTCCATATGTGTAAAATATTAAACAAAGTAAATATTCGCATTGATAACTCATTAGACTGACCTCTACAAAACGTGCATTTCTAGGGCTGGCGTGTGCACTTTCCTGTACTTTCATGCACAGACTCCATCATGATTTATTTGTCCTCCAATGAGTTCTGCTCTCCAATCTCCCTGTCGCCAATTTTACTCTCTCTGATCAGTCTTTTCTGAGGCTTTCTCTGGAGTCTCATTTCGGTCTGCCTCATAAAAAATATATTAGGTATCACCCTAAAAGACTCTCAGCTGCCGTTTCTGTGCCTATGTACATGCAGCTGCTCTAACAGGCATCTTGGCTCTGCTTGCTGGAGTTTACAGAGCTCCAGGATTAGTATTCAAGGTAGCTTCTCTGGGCCCCAGTGATCCCCTGGCCTTGTGTTAATGGCTTTTTCTCCTAAAGATGCAAATAACTGCTGCCCAAATTCCCTTTTTAATTGTTTCAAAATGAGGCAATCTGGCCTCCTTGCAGAGCCATAAATAATCTTCTGAAACCACTTACAGAAATCCTCTATCAAGATTGTTTTTCAGATGCTTCACCATGAAAAATGTGCACCGCCGAGTAGCCGCATGTGTGAGAGAGGTGCTGGACGAGATGTTCCTTCTCACTTCCTCCCTTATTGTAAATAGGAAACCCACCCTCATCAGATCGTATATTCTAGCAGCTGTGTTCGGACTCAGATATATTATCTAAATAATCTGCTGCATATATTTGGGGTAAAATGAAAATGAAAGTGAGGGTTTCACTCTGCTGCCATTGAGGTAATCTTTCTTAGACTGCATTTTGCTTTTCATCAAAATTGGGAAAATTTTACATTTAATCACTACTTGAGTTTAATTTTTTAAATTTTTTACATCTTCGTTCATTTCAAGACCTTGATAATTTATATTGGATTAGAAAAAGTGGTAAAGGATTCTTAACTAAAAATTTGATTTTATTATCACTTATTAAATATAACGTAGTTGTCCAATCATGAAAATTTTAAATCAACAGTACAAATGTGGAAGAATGTAAACCAAGCTCCAGTATTTACAATTACCATTTTTATGAATCACTATATATATATTTATGGTCTCTGAAGCACAGTAAGTATTCAATAGATATATGTTGAATATATGACTTAATGAATAATTTATAACATCATCTTTAATTCTCCCACTTAAAACAGTATGTAAATTTTTAAGTATTCACCAAGACAGAAATTGAACATCTATCTAGAACTCAAATTTCTGACATATTAGCCATACTTAAGTATTAGCCATACTTAATCAAAAACTTATATTGGGTGTAAGAGTATTACAACACCCTGCTGTTCACAAAGTCGTAACTCTAACATCAAAAGTATCAAGAGTAACCTGTCTAAAAAGGTAAGAATGACATAAAGGCCAACTGATAAACACCTTAGAGTTGAAATAAACAGAAAGGAATATTTCAGTCACATAAAATATTAATTACCACTCAAATTTTTATCATAGTATCCCCTGAACAATGTCTATTTGTTTGTTAAGAAAACCTTGATGAATACGATAATTGAGAACAGGAGAAGGGTTGGTAGAACATGTGCAATGATTCATCACTCACACAGTGTAGATGACTGGATTCTTCAGTGAGATAGTCATAGGGAGCTCTGATCAATACAAGTGAAAATTTGGTGATTTAGCTGCCATAGATGAGTAGGAAGAATATTGTAGAGTATATAGATCAGAGAAACCAAATTAACTCCATTCAATTTTATTATTCAAGAGAGCTTTATTAAAAACATGTATGGAAGAAAATTTCTCCTTGAATTTAATAATTTATAAGGGAAAAATAACATTTGAGCAACTTAACTAGGGACTCAAATTATTCCTTAGCTGTTTCTGTACTCAAAAATACTTCCTTTTATCTATTCCAAAATTTTGTCGTGTCAAATTAATAAATTATCCATATAAAAATATAAATATTTACCAGCTTATTTTCAACACTATTTTTCCTTGTTCTCTATTCAATACCTACAATATTTTCCAAAGCACATTTTCCACTTTTTCAATCAATTAGTATGAATTTTTGACCCTCTTAGAAATAATATGTGAATCTGTAGTTAGATGTGGAAGTAAATCCATCAAAAATAATTATAATTTTGCATGAAAAGGCATTAAATTTTTGTCTCAGACTCAAACAACCAGAAAACTAAATTAAGTATTTGAAATAACATTTCTGAGGTACTGGGCAACAAGCAGCACCAAAGGAGAAGCCCCAGGTAAGATCAAGCAAACAAACAAACAGATGAAATGAGCCCTGTGGGTGCCTCTGGTGCCTTTGTAGTAGAAGTTTTCTAGGCTGCACTGTGGGGAAAGCACACCTACAAAGGACCCCATGTTCACTGATATGAGGTGACAGAGATCTGTGCTACAGGAGGCTGCAGGGACTACGACTTGAAGCACTATGATGGAGTAAACGTTTCTGAGAAAGGTGTACACAGCCCCAAGGAGGAGTTCCTTCATGCCTCTGATGAGTGCAAATGAATGCAAAGGGTAAAGAACCACACAGGATGGAAGAACTTAGCAGAAAGCAGTAGGTTGAACAGTCCCTAAGCCACACATTGCTGGACTATCACCAATCGGAATAGAAAAATAGCAGTGCAGAAGCTAGGATGTAAAATTCTCAGAAAATACCAACTTCGTGGTACAGATAATTTAGACTAAATTAAAAGCTGGAGCTTTGAGAAGTGTCAGTATCAGTCACTGAGGGGTATCCGAGGCTTCATTATTGCTAATTATAAGTTGGTCTGCTCTGACTTAACAAAGCTGAAAAGTAACACTCAAAAGTATGTAAACAAATTCTAAGTAATTTACCACCATTTCAAGGAAAGTCAAGCTATTTAAAGGAATGAAATACTACTAACAACAACAAAGTGTAGTATTCGTACTGTCCAGTATGGAAATTATTCAATATGCTAAGGAGTAAGAAAATATGATTCATAACCAGAAAAATCAAATAAAAATCAAATAAAAAATGAAATTGCATAGATGCATAGAAGAATGTTTACAAGTTAAATTTTAATTAATATATTGTGGTTAAATGAAGAAGAAACAAAAATGTACATTTTTTATTTCAGAGAGATGGAGGAAACCACGAATCAGATTTTAAATATCAGTAATAGAAAAGACATTGATGGAAATTCTAGAGAAAAAGAAATATTGAAAGTAAAATATATGAATGAAATTAATAGCAATTAGATGTTACAGAAGAAATCAATAAACATAAATATGTAGCAATAGAAATTTCACAATAAAGTAATGTACAGAGAGAAGATGTATTAGAAACAACACAAAGTAAAATCTAGAGTATCAATAACTTAAGGTATCAAATGAATATAATATTTGTAATTTATTTCCCAGGAGAAGAGAAGGGAAGCACAGCAGCAATAAATATAAGAAACTTAAATGGCTAGATAGTTTCAAAATTATGGGATTGGGATATAGCTCAGTGGCATAAGTGCCTGCCTGCCAAGTGCAAGGTCCTGAGTTCAATTCCTGGTACAAAAAAAACCACCAGAATTTGATAAACTCAGAAAAATTTGATATTTTTAATTATTTAGTTACTCCAATAACATGTAGTTTTACATTGCTCTATGCTTTTAGTCTGCATTTTCCTAATGATTTATGATATTTGATTTATTTATCAGTAAGGTTTTTCATGTATATTAACCTTTGGACTGAGCCATATAGACACATCTAAATTATACTATAGAATAATCCCACCATACTGGAAAGTTCTGTCATGTCCCTTCCCAATCAGTCCCAATTTAGACACTGAGGTACATTTTGACTTTTGTAGCTGTAGATTATTTTTGCAACTGTTACTTTTCAAGTATATCAAATCACACACCATTCTTTTATGTGTGGCTACATGTGTCTGACATCATATTTGGGAAATTATTTTTATTACATCAATGACATGTAATTTTGTTATTATTTAGTAGTATTTCATTGTGTGAATACAACGTAAGTAACTACTTTTTTATCAATGGGTATTTGGGATAGCTAGACTTTTTAACTTTATGAATAAAATTATGGTGAACATTCTTATGTACATTCATTTGTGGGCACATAATATTTATCTTAATACCTAGTGGTTGAATTATTGGTCATAGAGTAGGTGTATGCCTATAATTATCAGAAAATATCAACGAGTTTTCCAAAAAGTACCATTTTAGACTTTCACTGGTCAAATATGACAATTATATTTGCTTTACGTCACTCACAATAGCAAATAAGGCTTTTATTGTTTTTTTAGTCACTCCAGTAGGATGTAGTACTTCCTCATCATGGTTTTAATCTAAATTTCCTTGATGAATAATTTTATCGAGTACATTTTCCAAGGTTTATTAACCATTTGTGTATTCTTTGTAAAGTGCACATAGAATTTTTGGGTCCATTTTGCTTATTTATTAGTAAATCTTCTTTGTTGTCTCTAAAATGAATGAAATTTCTTTTTCTGTGTACTTACCTTTGTGGAAGAACAGATTGTCCTGCACTTAACTTGCCTGCTTATTTAGTAGTTTGGCTTCTGTTTTCCTATGTCAGTGCAGGTGTTCATTCTCCTGTATTTTGTTTTAATTCGCTTGGCTGACCCAGTTATCCTCAGTCATATTTTATACTACATTAAATTATTTATATTTTCATTATTTTGTATTTTAAGGTGCATTTGATTGCACATATCTATGATACACAATATGATGTTTTGAAATCCGGATGGAGAGTGAAAGATTAGAATAGAGAAGCAAATTAAAACCAGTCTGCACTCCCATCAACAGTACACACGACTTCCCTTTGCTCCATACTCTCACCAACATTTGTTATCTTCTGATTTTTGTCGGCAAGCATCTTCCCGGGCATGAGGTGGCATCTTAGAGTGGTTATGATTTGCATTTCCCGAATGATTAATGAAGTTGAACATCATTTTAAACACTTTCTGGTAATTCAGGTCATTGTCTATTCAAATCTTGTGTCTCTTTTTAAAGCACATTATCATTCTTGATAAAAATTTATGTTTAATATTATATATTGAAAAAGAAAACATGAAACTGTTCCTTTTTTCTCTGATTTTTAAGAACAAATTATTTAAAATTGTTTTTCCTTTGTCTCATCTTAAGCCTGTATAATCTAATTTAGCAAAATCTTTTTCAGTGCCATACACTTAATTTCTCATTTTGAGTTGTCTGACATTCCTCAGAGCCGGAATGGCTAATATTTTTTCGTTCTTTTCACTCTCCTACATTTCAGACTTTAAGCTGCAGGACATATTGAGGAAGCAGCTGAAAATAAAATTTTCCTTATCTAATGATGATTCTGCTACAAACAGCGAAGAGTTTCCACTTCAAAGGACTGATGGTATGACCATCAAAAGAAGAATTTAGATTTCTAGCTTTTCCTTTGTTAGGCACTGAGCTAAGGATTGGCAATATAGAAATATACTACTACTCTCATTTTATTTTAAGAAACATTTGCACATTTTCTTACTGACTTTACTTCCCAAACTATAATTTTCCCTGTTATTCAGCCCCTGATATTTTCACATTATTAAGACATAAGGAAATCAATTTAACATAAAGCCTAAAATGAGCAGTTATTCATGAGGCTGCCTCAGAAGCTGACCATGGTCAATAGATAAAATGGCTTCTGAATGCTTACTACATCAAATGACTTCCATAACATTTATCACAACATATATTTAGTTTTTTGAAACATGCCTCCCAGTTGAAATCAAATCTCATTTATAGAATACTTTAACTATCAGAGCACTTTTTGCTATGTTTTATACTAAGCTTTTTACAGGCAATATTTCTTTAATTCTCAAGATAGCATTTGCAATAAATACTACTATTATCTCCATTTTACAGATGAGAAAATTTCTGATTAAATGTGTTAAGTATATCACCAAAGTCTCACAGCAAGGTGAAAATAAATGAAACTAAAACTCTCAATAGATTTCTGAGTGGTACAAAATATATACTGGTCAAAGCTCCCATTCATCCTCATCATTTTTTGCAGCCCTAACTCAATATTCATGTTGTTCAGAAAGGGTTGCTTGAGCGATGCTTTTTCATGGTGATTACTTTTACTTCTGTGCCCTCCTCAGCATTAAGCTATCACAGGCAGAGATGAGCATGTACAGAGTGACAGATAGAGCTCTGAATTCTCTGGTCTTTCTACACCTCTGATTTCTAATTCTAAAATGAGTAAAATCATCAAATATCATCACCTGTGATGTTCTTTGAAATCACAAGTAACATAAATTCACACACACATAGTTAATTATCCCTAAGTGCTCAAAAACAAGGTTGAATAAATATATGCTCCACGAAGTTAATCTACTTTTAAAAATCACTCACAACACTCTAATGTAAGTATATACAATGAATTTCTTTGTGAAAGGTATTGTATAGGTAAAGCAGGGAAAATTTAAACCTTTCCATCTCAGAACATTTTTACATGTAAAGTACAATTGCTTTTATTAAACTAGACAGATCAACAAAAAAGTAAATTTAAAAGAACTGTCCTGAAATCTTAGAATTGTTCAGTACCACATTTTTTTTTCATAAAGACATGACAGAAAGGACAAAACCAAAATGTTTCCAGATGCATTCTAGTTAAGATTTGTGTAGAAAAAGAAATACAATTCATTTAGCCATTCAATAGAAGCCCCCGGGCTTTAATACACACTATAATGTTCTCTAGTGTTAAAAGTTTTATAGCTTCAAATACCTTTAATTTCAACTATTTGATCATTTGTATTCCAGATGTGACTTTCTTGGCAGTTCTTAAAGCATTCTTATTCTTAGGAAAATCTTAGAATTCTGTTGGATGATTTAAACTGCTAACTTTGAGCACTTTTAGGTACATCTAGGGCCTTCTAATATAGATCAGGAATTGATAAACATTCTTATATAAAAAGGCAGATAAAAAGTTTTGATTTTGTGGACCATATAACTTTCATTCACAGTTTTAGGAAGTCCTTCCTTAAACTACATTGGGAAACCATAAAAAAGGACTACATAAGTACACAAGGCAACCTCCATTAACAGATATATTTTTGTAAAATACTTGCAATTCCTGGCAAAATGTCTCAACCAATTGTAAGCGTATAGAACAATGGAAAAATATTAAAAACTAATATTTTGTAAACTATGACTTTTAACATTAAAAACTTGATAATTAAAATGCTTCATTTCTTTGTAAGAAAGCACCCTGGTTGTGATATATATATGTATCATATACATGTATACATATGATATCATATACATACATTTATCATATATATCACATATCTTATATATATATATATATTTATATATCCCAGCCAGGATGTTATATATATACATATGTTTACGTTTGATGTGAACTTCTCCTTTCTTTGGTCTCCTCATTCTCCATTTTTATAAAATACACATAAATTTATCATTAGGAAAAAAAAGGCAGCATAACAACTTGTGGTGTCAACTGAACAATAAATGATCATTTAGTGATTAGTCAATGTTAATGCTGTGAATATGTTATTTACACAGAAATGTATGGACTGAGGAGCTATCAGCAGGTCTGTTTGTTATGCAATTACAGTCAATACGCATGGAACTGAAATTTGAACATGTTCTTGAGAAGCTGATATTAAAGTGTCCTGACTGAAATCTGTGCATATCGGCACTCAGTGGAGCAAGCCCGTCCGTGTTAACCGCACCACTGCGGTATGAAAAGCAGGGATAAATAGTGTATAAATATATATGTAGTGCTGTGTTCTGACAAGACTTATACAAAAACAGGCAGCTGGTCAGATTTTCTTTTGTTAGAAACATAGCACATCTACTCTTCCTGTGGAGTCAGCTGAATTATATATTATAAACAATGGGGGGGTTTGCAACATAGTTTGTAGTATAGTCTGGATCTGCTATCAGTTCTCTTTTCACATAGCTCCTCATTCAAAGTAGGTTTGCCTGTCACCCACCTCATGAGTAGAAGTACTATTTTCAAATGTGGAAATGTGCTCAACAAGGTCAATGCTTCTTCTCTAGTAATAGAACTGCCAGTTGCAGTAATTTATTCTGTTTTAAGGGTGGTATATTTTGGAATCCCTAAGTCCACCTGACACATAAACTCTTCTGTAATATAAACACATAAACTCTTCTTTTTGAGATAGGGTCTTGCTATGCAATTCAGGCTGGCCTTGAACTCACTTTGTAACCTAGGATGGTCTTGAAATTGCGATGATCCTCCTGTCTCAGTCTCCTGAGTGCTGGGATTATAGGCATGCACAACCATGCGAAACCTCTTGTATAAATATATATTACACACACACACACACACACACACACACGCACACACACACATAGCTCCTAAATCTTCGTAGGCTTTAAACACCCAGTTCTGGAAAACCTGATTTTTAAACATATTTCCAACATGCTATTTCTCACACATCATGTCTAATATATGCAGTTTCAACCACATAATCATATTCTAGGATCCTGGTCTCTTTGTAGTACAGTATGACAATGAGAAGGAAATTAATCTATTTTAGAATAAGATCATAAATATAACTGATGTGCATTCTATGTGAATGCCAACAGCAGCTGTTTCCACCTTTTTCACAGATGAAAACAACTGTATATTGGGACAATCTTGTTTACTTGATTGGCTTCTAAGATGCTTAGGAGATTAACAAAGGAAACTTCTGGCTATGTCTGAGTGGGTCATGGGAGTGACTGGTTCTTTTCAGATTCTTCAACTTCTTTCTGGTTCTTTCCAACTCCCTCTGCTTTCTGGTTGTCTGGTTGAGCATCTTTGTTACCATACTCTGCCACTATGATGTTTCTGACTTGGAGCTTGCTAAGCATTGGTTGAAACCTCTCAAACTGTGAGCCAAGGTAAACACTTTCTCCTTCAAATCGTGCATGTCAGTAACTCTGCCCCAGCAATGTGGAAATTGACCAAGACAGATATAATAAGTTTACACTAACACGTTCTAGCCCTGTCCACAGCAGTAACAACTGGATTACACCCTATCTGAATTTTTAATATTTTGCTCTCAAATTATAAATCCATTAACTTTCATAGAGATTATACTAATAAATTAAAAAGAGAAAATGATAGGGGCTTTCACATCTGCATCCTTAAAGACTCAAAGTTACAACATTAACCTCCACCATTACTCGGGGACGTAACTATTGATTTTGATTTATTACTTTAACCAAGATGGTAAATAGACAATTTTGGAAATTTTTCTTTGGCCTTTCCAACCACGAAAAATATCAGTTCGGAGGAATTAATGGGATGATAAAACTGATTTATTTTAGCATATGGCCTCTAAATTTTTCACCCCTCCTTTCCTTTCTAAATGTGATAGTTTGTCACAGGTTAGAGCAGGAGGGCACAGTAGCAGTGATGCTATGTGTTTTTCCAAGCTTGATTAGAAAAACAAAAAAAGACAGTGTCTAGGTTCTCCCTGTGGGATACTTGCCCTTGAGGACATTAGCTTGTACTTAAGAAATCCAAATATCTAGTGGATACCACATTACAGCCTCAGTAGATATGATTGCAGAGGAGAGACTCAGAAGAGAGACGAGTGAGATCTCTCAACATGAGAAATTCTAAAGGAGATCTGTGAACCAAGTCCTTCTTGATTCCCTGACCATCAAAACAAGAACATAATGTTTATTTACCTCATCACCTTTGAAGTAATGTGACCATACATGACCACAGTAACTAGAACAAAGATTTATACCAACTAACAAGTATGAAGTGATTTTCAGTTGTGTGCCTGGAGACTTAGGAAATGACTTTAGGTGCTTCTGCAGAATAAGAGGAATTCGAGTGACATTAACCTTGGCCAGCATTAAGATCAAGGGTATGAATACCAAGTAAGTGTTCATGGATATCTTTGGAGAATGAATGCAGGGATTATGCTTTTCCTTATTTTCTATAAAATTGCAGCATTCTAGGAACCAAACCTCCCAATCGGTCCTTGGGTATTGATTTATAAAACTCTTAGATTATTGAAAAAACACAGAATTCCATGCCTTTTTATTTGGACAGTTTCCTTCTACCTCCTGGTTTTAGTTTGCTTTCTAAAAATAAATTAAACACATCATTGTTGCCTGCCTATCTAAATTATTCCCAGAAACTTTGTGTTTGTCAGCATTGGTATTATTAGACTAGTCCCTGGTTTCCACTCTGACCTTGAGACATATTTTAATAATTTGACTCATTTGTCATGACATTTAAGCCCTGCTACCTGGTCACTAATAATTCAATATTTCATCTTCTTCATTGAAATGAGGAAGAAAATTCTAGAAATAGGAACTCTTAGGGTCAGTCCTACCCCACAGAAGACAGCCAAGTCAAATACTCACAAAAAACATTTCGACATCACTTGCTGTTTTGCTAAGTTAATTTGTTCTCATTCCAGTCTTGTATTTAATTCTCAGATTTTTTTTTCTGCTACCAAGAATGAGAAACTTGGAGCCTCTTTACTTATTGCCAAGAAGGCGTTGTGACTTTTGTAATAATCAGCTTCCATCAAGGAACATCAAGTCATAAATGACTATGAAATAGGTCTTTTTCCAAGGACTCGCTGGGTGACTATAACAGGGTAAAAATATTTAGCAAAAAGTAAATGAAATAGAGATAGAACACAAAACCTGCAGATAATTCTCAGTTATAAACTGAACAGCCTATATTTTGAAATGAAATTTATGGTATAAGTGAAAACTTCTGTACTTAAAGATAGCACAATCATCCTCTCATATCTATGTAGGATTGATTTTAGGGCCAGAAAGGACACCAAAATCTTTCAATATTCAATTATCTTACATTAAAATGACCTAGTACTTGCATACTCAGATCCTCACTTGCACTTTTAATCAACTCTCGATTCCTTGTGGTACCGAATACAATGTAAAGGCTGCATAAATAGTCATTATACTGTATTTTATTGAGAAAACAGTGATAAAACAAGTCTTTGCATTTTTAGTACAGAAATAATTTTTTCTAATATTTTTGTTCTGAAATTGGTTGAATTGATAGATATGGAACGCACAGAACCATAGTTTGAACAAATGCAAGAATTACATCACAGAGTAATAAGGACATCTTATTACTTACAGAGAAAATAGTTCAACTGGGGCATTCCAGAGAGGAAATATAGCACAAAAGAAATAGTGCATTTAGACTTCTCACAAAGAGTTCTCTTCACGTACTTTGGGAGGCAGAAATCAGAACTTTACCAAAGGGAATGTCTGAAGGAAAATGAATACTGTCCTCCTGCATACTTACAGTTTAGGCACAGTCCTTTTCAATATATAGTTTATTTTGAAAAATGTCCAAATCAAGGAACTTCTGTGGACTGTTTGTCTATTGGTATGGTTAACTCAGCTGCCTGGGGCAATCAGTATACAGAAGTAATAGTAGAGGTCACAAAAAGACACAACTTTTCAAGTTAATCTCAGTCTTGATTCTGGCTAAGTCATGTACATATTAAGTGTTTTGATAAAATTTAACAGTTTGTTTTTGGTATTGGGAATCAAACTGAGGACCTTGCACATCCCAGGCAAGCACTGTGCCACTGAGCTATACCCCAGTTCCAGAATTTAACTATTAAACAGACTAAAATCTCAATTAGGAATGAAATTTGTTTCAAGTAAAATGCATGAAGAGCATCAGAAATACTTGAGACACATAGAAGTTTATAAATCTTTTATCAGTTTATACAACTTCTATCAGTAAGAAAATGGGAAACATTGGGTTTATTTCTCTAGATTATAAGTAATTAGGTTAAGTTCTTTATTTTATCATATTTACTTCTGTAGCTGCATTAACAGACAGATATAATACATTATTATTTCCTCAGTGAAAGAAACACATACCTCAACAACATTTTAATTATCCTGTAGACTTATGAAGACCTGTGCTTCTGTTTGTCTTATTCCTAAAACTTGTTCTGCCTTTGACATTGGCCTTTAAGTTTGCTAGATGCACTTTACTCTGTTTGTGACCTCTCTTGTTTGTATCTGGACATCTCATGTCATTTCCTATCTCCTAATGCCTTAGACAGGTCTCTTTCACTGTTCACCTTCTGCCCAAGTTCGTCAAAGTCATATTTACTGTACAGCACTGACCTTCAGATCTATCCAGTTGAGCCCTTTTTCTTCTCTATTGACTGAAGCCAGAAGAAAGACAGTTTCTACCCTGTTAACTCCTTGCTATCCTTCATGAATTTCCATTGCTTATAAATTTGGCTATCAACATTTAAAGTTGTATTTTCAGACTCTGAGATTCGAAATGCCTAAGTGAATGTGTAAGATCATTTAACCAGTATAGACAATATAGGAAAGAAATTTAACTTCTGATGGTATAAAAATGACATAATTCTATTTATGCAAATTCTACTTGTGGAGTCCTTTGATAACTAGAAATTTTTAATAAATTTCGGGTCATCTTTGTAGTTGGAATATTTTATTTGCATATTTAAGAAGCTACCTCAATTATTTTAAAACTTTTGCATTAATCTATATTCAAGTATTTTTCTCCTTTCCACTAACACAGGTTAAATATCTTATGTCTTTAATGTCTTGAAAGGGGAGGGGAGAAGAAGAAAGGATCATTCTGCTTGGAAAGAGGGCTGGAGAGGGCAATCCTGGTCAGGTTGATTATTGTTATCCCTCAGGATAAATGGAACTGGCTGCATTTGTTTTTTTATGCAGCAATTACCCAAATGATGGCTTCCTTGATGGGGGGCACACCAATCATTATTCTGTAGCACAAATTCTTAATATCAGAAATAAGGTATCAGCCACACCAATTTCAGTGCTCCTCAAGTTCCACCAGTATCAGGCGTTCACATAGCTTCTCACTGATGAAATGTCTTCCATCTGTTCAGGATAGATTTTCAAGTAGCAAATGACAAACAAGCAATTTAACTATGCAAATTCTTTTTCAGTTTTTCAATTGTCTATTTCTCCCCATCCCTCACACTGGCAAGTCCTCTGGCAAACCAGACAGTATTTGAAGAATGGAGCAAGAAGTATTTCTCTCTTCTGGGAAATCGTTTTTTGAAGTGTATCCCTTGGCATTGTAAAAGGAAAAACAGCTCCACAATACTTCAGAAATTCCTGAAGGAATTCTTACTTCACAGAATTTTCTTCTACTACGTCCTCCACTAGGATCACACTGTCAGAAAAACATGAAAAATTCTACCCTGCCTCACTTGACATTAACAAGTACAAGTGCTATGAGGAATTTCTAACCCTTTCTACCCCAGAGGAAACTTGGTAGGGACAACGCCTGTAATATTGACCAAGTGTGTTTGACTCACGCTGCAGCTGACAGATCTTCACAAGTTGAACAGGATTTGTTGAGACCCAGACAAGCCCAGCAAGTTGACAAAGGCATGGTAGGACATAGCTGTTGCCAAAGTGTGAGTCAGAATGAGCTGATTCCTAAGAGATGGAAAAAAGAAGTTCATTACATAGACATTTGCTGCCACAGTAGAGATATTTTTCATTTCTGTTGCAACTACCATTAATAAAGTAGGTTTTTATTGATAACAAGAACAGTAGCATCTTTTACCCTTTGTTTCATTCTGAGAAACTAGATATACAATATGTTAAGAAGATGTATGCCCTCTCTCCCTCTGAATTTCTTTGTCCCTATGCAAAATCGCTTCTGTGGAAAAAAGAGCAACTCACAGAGAAATGACACTAATATTTTCATTATCCTCATCATACTTCCTTTTTCTGCCATTTAATAGTTTGTCTGCAGGGCTGGGAGTAACTTGATTATTAAATAGTTTAGGAGTCTTATTATTCTTAGTAACTTGGAAATAGAAGATCTACTTATTGACTTAGATCTTCCCAAGAGAAACCACACATATACATAGACTTTGAACTCACAAGACTTTAGGTTTTTACTCTGACATCTGCATCTCACATTTATTAAGTTTTTTTAAAATAAGGTGACACATACACAAATACACACATCTACACATACACACACAGTACTAAATTTAAAAGACCATGAGAACACTCATAAAGAGAAGAGTTATACAACAAAATATGATATAGATACTGAAAATGATTGTGCCAGCATATGTAACATATTTTTGTCTTTATAAAATGTGAGATCAAAACAATTTGCTGATGATGAGATATCTTCAAATATTTATTTCCATTGCTTTCATACTATTATTTTGATGGATCCAAAAAAGAAATTAGATTTGTTCATTTATGAAGACAATATTGTTTAATTAATACAAAAGTGTTCTAATTAATTACTATCAGTGGGAAATTGTTCTATCAAATGAATTAGCATCATTGAAAATAATTTCTAATCATTTGTTGTGATAAAAAAGATTCTTTCCAATATGATCCTCCACAGATTGTCCGTACATCTTCCTATAGTGTCACTAGGTATCAAATGTGGACCCTGGATTTCTCTCCTTATGTCATTTTGTGGATGCAGCTCGGTAAATCATCTTAAGTTGTTACTCTGATCAGGATGAAAGAATGTGCAAATCATTTTCATAATGGAAAGTGACCGTAACAAAACAAAGAGACGATTAAGGTAGACATTTTATAATGCTCTCTTTCTTCCCGTTCTCTTTCCATTTTCCATTCCCTTCATACAATTATGTTTAAAATCTATGAGGTGATGTGTAAAATAAATACAGATAGAAAGCTAGTATGAAATGTATAATATCACATTGGAATTAAAGACATTAGTGTGAAGTCATTTAATATACAACATAGGAAGAAATAGCCTGTAAAAATGTTCTAGTTTATGTGTCTTCCAAGTTTTTCCATTGAGAAATTCTGGAAGCATGCACATCATAACAGCAATAAACACACTTTGATACCAGACCTTGGTTTCTAAACATCATTTTTCCTAAAAAAAGCAACTAAGACTTTCTGAAAATTTTTGATTTTACAAATAGTACTAACAATGACAAAATGATCATATATGGACGTATTGCAAATGAATATCAAAGATATTCAAATCGATGAACGTTAAATATGTCCATTAGTATATTTTATCCATGAAATCTCTGGGTTCTACTTGTGTAGATAATCAATGTATGAGTCAAGGAAAGCATGAGAATTGATTTCAGAATAAAAGAAATTAATGAAATTAAATACATGCTAAGATTCAAAAATGGATCATTTTGGATACAGTAGATTTTTGGAATAGTGGGTAAAGCTTGGATTTCAACACAAAACCTACTTAATTTTTAGGAATTGCCTCCAATTTTTAGTTCATAGATGAAATTGAACGAAGTGTACTTTCGATTTCATTTTTTTCATGTAGTTGTGACATCAGGAGCCACATTCTTCACAAGTTTGCCATAGGATTCAAGACAATTGTTTCCAAAAGTATTTTATAGAGTAAAAGGTGGCAAAATGAGTGATTACTTCATAACATGGTCAATGCAGACTAAATATGCATTATTTGTTACTATTACAAAATTCCTATGTTTCCTGAAATTCAGTCAGCTCAGTTCTGATTGAATACCTCTATCTGTTGATCTGGAACACACCACACTCCACAGCTATGACACATGGTTCCAAAGCATTGAAGCTAGGATCCATACCATTACTTCTTACTCTGTTCAGGAGTGACTTACCTATCTTGCTGTCAGATATTTTGGAGACATACTCAGCCAAGGAAAGTTATAGTTCTGCAAGTCTTGTGTCAAGATACTTAGCTAAATATACTAGCTAAATTGAGAAAATTTCCTGGTGAGTTCATCTAAACTTTGAAACTAAGAACACTTGGATATGAATTAACAAAAAGCAACACAATTTTTTCTTTGTTTGTTTTACAAGTATAGTAAGTCTTTGATGCAAACACAATGAGAATGTGTGTGTATGTATATGATTTTTTAGATTATTATTTCTCACAGTTTGAAATAAGAAAACTAAATTAGGAAAAGTAAAGTCCAGAGAGATGATTATTTTTAGGAAACTCAGAGCCAGAAAATTGTTTACATCCTCTATTAACTTTGTCTAGAATGTACAACTGTGGTCTTACTGTGAACAGTGACTCTGGTAAGGAATTGGTTTCCTCCTTGATGCTACAAATGAGTATACAAAGAATATGGTAACTTCTTCAACTAAATATCAAGTCACAATGCTTAAGCAGAAAGAGTGAAAGGATCATGTTAAGCCACACTGCAGACTGAAACGGCAAACTAACTGTATCCTAATTATGGATTTTCTTTGATTCAAGTCCTAAAGATTAATGTTTTCCCATCCGTATTTTCATTCTTTCGATTGTTCATTTATTCATTCATTCAATATAGATTTTTCTCTTTTTTTCTCGTACCAGGAATGAAACTCAGGACCTTGCACTTACCAGGCAGGCACTGTGCTGCTTATCTGTATGCCCAGCCCCCTAGATTTTTCATCTACCTGTATTATAAGTAAAAGTTGCTCAGGGAAGAATTTTTTAAAATGACACTTGAAAAGAAAGTCTAAACACGGAAAACAGAATGTCTAATACTGGCTGCATAAAAACAGGAAAACAATTGAATGCAAAAGTAGTAATCACTGGAGACCTTAAATTTTTCTGGAAAACTCTAACAGTTCAGTATAGCTGTATAATAGCAAGTGGAATGGAGGCAAAATATAAAGCTGAAGAGAATGTGAAGATTATGAAGAGTATAATAAAAACTAAACTGCATTATTCTTGTCACCTGCATCATAGATGAACTGCATCATAATGTAGCTATGGAACAGCTTAGTATTCCTTACCTGGGCTTCAGTAAGATTTTGAAAATGTAGGTTTGTTACTTTATCAAACTTGGGAAGAATTCCACCATCATAAATTTGTATTGTTTTCCCTACATCCACTACCACTGTCTCTTGTAATGATACATGTGTATAGGCTGTTTGATATTGTCCTTCAGCTCACTAATTTCTTCAGCCAGTTTTTTAGTAAACTTTATATTTAGAGTAGTTTTAAAATCATAGCATGAAGAGTGTGTAGAGTGTTTTCATATACTACTCAGATTCTGTTATTCATGTCTTTTGTTTCTATCAATTGACATCACCATTTATTTTGGGCTGCATTTTATTCTTTGATGCCTGGTAATTGTGTGTATACATCTGTGTGCATGTGTGTGTGTGTGTGTGTGTGTGTGTGATGAATTTTGAGATTTAGTGCTACAATATTTGCATTATGTTGCCTATTTGCAAGTGTTATTGCACATAGAGTTAAATTAGTTAGAAATAGTTTGATCTCTCAAGCTTTGCTATGTGTATTTGTCAGTTTTGCCATTTCTGGGACACAATAGTCAACACCTGTGACTTAAAGGAGGGGAGGTAAATTTGGCTGATGGTTTCAGGTTATTGAGTCCATGGTAGCCTGACTCCAAAGCAGAAACATCAGGACAGAATGATGTGGTATAGCAAAGAACTATGTTCGTCTTCACTGGGAAGCAGAGTACCATATATAGTAGCCAAAGTCACATTTCCATGACCCCTCAACACACTCAGAAGTGTGCTTCATTAATCCTCTGGACAGATATCAAACCAATCAATATGACACAGTCAAGATTTGCCATCACATCCTCATGTCAATTTAAAACCTGAACAGATCTCCTTAAGCCATACTTAATCTCCAAATAAATATAAGAGCAACATGATACAATTAGCCCACATACAACCAAAACACAATAATCCCTTCTTCAAAGTCATAAAACTCTCACTATTGTTAAAAAAATTCAACCCAAATTTCTTCCAAAACTCAAGGGAAATTCTTATATATAAAGATATCACATAATTATAGAAGTAAAAATATTACACAAACCTAAGGTACAATGACACAGGATAAATATTCCCACTCAGAAGGAAGGACTACAGAGTTGGAAAAGAATCTGGCCAAAACAAGGTTGAAGCCCGGTAGAACAATCATTAGTCTTGTAGCTTCATATCCAGCATCTGGAACACAGAGATATAGATGTGAGTTCCAGAGAGATTGGATGGCTTATGATCCTGCTGGCTGCAGCTCACATGGCCTCTCATTTAGCTGGTACCACTCACATCCTGCAGCTTTCCTGAGCATATATTCCATATTCTTGCCATCTCTACCTGCATCAAATCCCCACTGCAGCTTTGGCTTCATTCTCCATTCCATATACTGACCACTCAGGAGCTTCTCACTGCAGGTCACCCTTTCTCCATTGAAATGTGAGTGGAAAACTTCCTGATCCCCAAACTCTTGCACTCTGAATTCTAGTGAAACCTGTAGGATGCAGTAGCAATTTCCCCCGTGGCCAAATATATAGTAGTAACCTCTGAGTGCCTAGATCTGATCATGGTGAAAAGAATCCTGGGAAACCAATTCACTAGGGATCACATTTTTGACCAAGGTTTCAAATGGTTCTCTTTTCAAATGAAAACTTTGCACTTGTGATTCCTTAAATCTGCAATGAATAGAGTCTTGCTGACTCCTGAGGTGCCCCAGAGGCATCATTCCTCTTATCCCTGTGCAAAGAATATGGTTTCTTTTTAATGCTGCTACTGTACTCAGCAACCACACCTCCTTGGTCCACAACTTTACATATGGTTCCTTGTGGGCCAATATTTAAAGTTTTAATTTTTTCTGCTCTGCTTTTTACAAGATTCTCATTAACATTTGGCTAAAAATACCAATAATGCCCATACCACATCCTGGATGTTGGAATGTGTAGTGGATTGACAACTGGTGGTCAACTTTTAACATCCAGCTGAACTGAGTAAGTGTGGTGCTGGGAGTTGGAGGCCCACCTGAGGTTTGTTGCCAGCAAGAGGCAGAACTGGAGAAGAAAAAGCAGAAAGGCTGTTGGGAGATAAAAATGCTGTTAGGTGCTGGCACAAACTGTTGGGAGCCTGTTGGAAGCAAAGAGAAGCTGTAAAGAGCTGCTGGTTTTCTTGGAGGAGCTTGTCATGCTGGTTTTCCAGATGAACTTGACTGTTTTTATCCTCCAAGGAGTTTGGGACACTGTTGTCACTGAGAATGGCTTTGGTTCACTTTGCGGGAGCTCTGGTCTTCACTCTGAGCATCACTACCTGGCTCCATTGGGGAAGAAGGTGCGCATCTCAGTCTCCTGAAGAAGCTTCCTGATGGGAACTCAGCTGTCCTGATCATTGGTGGAGCTCGGGACCTCACTGTTGCTAATGATGGCTGTGTTACTTTTCCAGGGTGCTGTGGTTCTCACTTTGTGCATTGCTTCCTGGCTCCAGTGCAGATCCCTCATCCTGCTAGCACGGATGCTTCACCCCACTGGCACAGACTTACTAGATTACACTACAGCCCTGTGGGCCTTCCCAGCACAGCTCAATGAAGCAGGCCTGCATGAGATATTGTTATGGGCTCTAGGCCTCTAGCTGGACTCATGGGAGCCATTGTTATGAACTTCAGGTCTTCAGCTGGACTCATGCAGGACATTGTTGTGGGATCAAAGCCCTCAGCTGGACTCTTTGGGCTCTAGTGTGTGGGCAGATTTCCTGCACTGTCTTGTATATGATTCTTTATGTGACTATTATAAGTAATATTATAAAATATGGGGGCTGGGGATTTAGCTCAGCGGCAAAAGTGCCTGCCTGGCAAGCACAAGGTCGTGAGTTTGGTTCCCGGTACTGGAGAAAAAAACAAACAAAAAAAAAATTATAAAATATGTGTGCTGTATTACATATTGTTTCCCCTTACAAAATAAGCCCCAAACCATGATAGGCCATCTCAAAATTTCCTCTGCCAGTTTAATTACTCTAATGCCCATAATCTCAGATTCCCACAAAGAATCAGGACATGAATGAAATCTAGACAAATTATTTTCCAGAATGCAACTTGCATGACCTCTAGTCCAATGTCCAGAAGAACCTTGATTCCCATCTGAAACCTTATTTGCTTGCCTATTACTACCCACATTCCTATCAACATTTTGGTCTTCTGAGCTCTGCCAGTATCACTCAGTAAGCTCTGCTTACCATATCTGCGGTTCCTCTAGTCTGCATCTCCAAACTTTTAAAAATTCCTTCTACAAACCTATTCCAAAGGCTTCTGAAAACCTTGTAAGGTACTGTTGGAATAATAATAATGACTCTACTTCTCTGTTGCAATGTTTCTGTATTATTAAGCTGGAGCACAGTGCCAGATGACCACAATGTAAAGGAGAAATGGATTAATGTGACTCATGGTCTCAGGAGATTCAGTACATGGCTAACTGGCTCCAAGATAAGGACTCCATGGGAGAGGAGTGTGGTGGATCAAAGATGCTTAGTTCATGGTGGCTAGGAAGCAGAGCAGGGAAACACTGTCAGAGAGGAAGGAGATATGGGCTCTATATAACACCCAAAGTGACACTTTTATGACGTATGAAGAGATAGCCAAAAGTGTGCTCCAAAAATATCCAGGCAAGAGCCCAAGCCAGTCAAGTTGACACAATCAAGCATAACTGCCATACTATACCAGGTGGACCCAAGAAAGTTTAGACATAATTTATCATGGCCTTATTATTGTGGCACTGTCCTTCTGAGGACTTTAATGAAATTTACAGGTATCTAAGGCCTTGCTACTTAGTCTGCTGTGAACAACTATTCTTGTTCTGTGAAGTTGAGAAAATTTCTCTGAACTCCTTTTTAGTGGGTCTATCTTAGCTCAGATATTTTCCATGTTTGCATATGCTAGCCTTTACTGATATGAAGAGTCAAGTGAAAGCCTTTCCATATTTCCAAAGACATCTTTCTATTATCTCTCTCTCTTTCTCCATTTTTTTCTACAAATGCATTCCATCTTAAAAACTTCTACCTGACTTGCCAGCCTTGACAACTGAACTGTGTATCTCAGCTCCCATTTCTGGAAAGGCTCTCTGCACAGCATGATATAATCATCAGAAGGCCCATTTATGTTTATTTTATTTCATTATTTTAAAATTCTTTCAGGGGTTTATCACCCTGTTATGAAAATGTGCAATATCCATCATTTGATATAAATATGCATTCCTTTCATATATTATGTTTTTGAAATGTTAAACATAAGAAGAAAATACTATCTCTGTTGTTCTACCATGACCACAAGTAATACACATATTAGGGGCTGGGGATTTAGCTCAGCGGCACAGCGCCTACCTGGCAAGGGTGAGGTTGTGAGTTTGATTCCCAGTACCAAGAAAAAGAAAAAAAAAAAAGTAATACATATATTAATATAAATTTTAATTCTTCCAAATTTAGGTAAGTTTGACCAGTATGGTAATTTTTACATCTTATTTCAACCAATTTCTACTCTATCTCCTCCTTAAGAATATAGGAACGACAAAAGTAAGCTATTATGTTTTCCTGAATATAATCCTAAGAGAAAACACTTAAAGTTTCACCATGTGCAGGAATGTATAAAGGTTTCTATGATAGAAAGGAGTAGAAAAATAGGACTCTGTGTGGTCTTAGATGATTTCAACTCTGCCTCTGTATTCTATTTCCAACCGTATCATATTGCATCTTTTACTTACAAGAAACTTATTTTCTCTATGAACTCTTATTGTGTGGATTAATTGGAAAACAGTACACATTTCTTTCTGAATTTGATTCCAGAATCTTTTCCTTTAGTGCACAATCACAAGAATAAATTTGTTATAAAGCTACTACAATTAAAATAATTCTTTAACATCAAATTGATCAAGATCTTGATTAAATTTTTTCTGGCTACACTAGTGCATTCTGAATATATTTTTGTGTATTTAGGATAGAGTCAATAATAAAATATACCTTTATGCTATGGGGTAAGGGAAACATTTATATTTCATTATTTTCAATATTTAATTATTATAAAAATAAAGAATTCATAAAGATACATGTATAGCATCCAAAGGGTGAGAACAAGAGAAAAGATACTCAAAGAACCTGACTTTGGAACTGTGGAAATCTTAACGGATTATTAGTTCATCTGTCAGCTTCAGTTTTGATCTTTGATCAAGAACACTTAACCACACTATATGAACCGTTTTAAATTTTCCACAATGACTTTGAAGATAAACATGAAGAACAGACATGACAATTGATGGCAATTTTTTCATATATTTCCAATGATCATCATTTACTTCTCTCAGTTTGAGAGCACAATATATCCAGAAAACATTCAACAAAAGAAAATTTTCATATTTTCAATTTTTGATCTGCTTGAGTCCGTATTTAAAATAGCACACTACAACGTGCTCACCCTAAAATCTGTATTCTCGACAGAAATATTTCCAAAAGTTTTCTTTCGCTGGTGTGTCAGCCAGCAAAGTTTTATAAAACCACATGCTTCCATTCATAGTGTTTTCCAAAATGTATCTTACAAATGCCAACAGCATAGCACAACCTGAAACATCTGTGGATTTGTCCATTTATGGTGCAAAATAATCACTTTCTATACTCTTTAGAACCAGCTGTTCACAGGCATTAATTGCCATGTCATTTACATGCTTTAGAACAGCAGCATTTTGACAATGGCACACATGTTAATTTGTTTACCACATCTGGTGCCTTTTCAGTGAATACCGTCTTCACGGCAGATGTAATAGATGAGTCATTGCAATTATATAGTCTAAGAGAATTCTGAGTTTTGATGGATAAAGTATCCAGTTAAATAACTAAATTTTTCTGTTAAGTCCTATATGAAAATTCCTTCAGTTTAGTGAGAGTGTTCTAAAATTAGCTTTTGATTGGTTTTATTTTTAGTAGTATATACATGTTGGTCCTATGGTGACAAAATTACTTCAAAAGACTTAATACTTCCATGTCAAAACTTCACAGTACACAACGTGGGTATTTTAAGTGAGATGAACGTGTTGGTGTCTCTTTGTTCTAAGTGTTCTAACCACCTCAAAGTGCACTGATGGGTAGAGTGATTGAGCATTGCTGGGTTCCAACATTTAGAACTGTCAGGACAGCATTAGACTGTGACTCTCATGGGGTCTGGTTGAGAACATGAGAAACCTTTATAGTCTCAGAAGGAAAAAGTCACACATATTTTTTCCTGCTAATTTTGTCAGTTTACACACACACACACACACACACACACACACACAGAGAACACACAGACAGCCTGAGATAAGAGATTTACATGAGAATCTAGTCAATCAAATAATCCAGAGAGATCTCCTTGGAGTAAATAAATATATCAAGAATTTCTATCCCCTGGATCTGCCTTGACTTCTGTTTTTAACCTCCTTTTTCTTCATGCTTCTCCTTGGTGCAAATATTTCCTTGGCAGGTATAATTATTTGGATTTAGAATGTCCTGAGGTCTCTGGGCTTTAGCCCACAGATGGACACTCTCAGGAAGGGTTAGAAGCT
Source organism: Chinchilla lanigera (assembly GCF_000276665.1). Lineage (NCBI taxonomy): Eukaryota > Metazoa > Chordata > Mammalia > Rodentia > Chinchillidae > Chinchilla > Chinchilla lanigera. The sequence continues at coordinate 9,087,260 of NW_004955440.1, forward strand.
CACAAAGAAGGAGCCAAGTGGGAAGTCTTGGGGGCTGTCACCTGTGCATTCAGGCAGACAGATCAAAGGCGGAAAAGCCTGAGTTGGGGAAGTACTTACTGTGGTTTAGAAATTTAGTAAAAGGCTTTTGGTTTGCATATGAATGTATACAAGAGGGATGGCATAAGATAATTTGAAACAGGAGCACAGAATTGGACCCTTTGCACTCCTAGACTTTGAGAATTTTGGATTTTTTATTAGCTAGCTTTTCCATTTCTGGGAAAAATATACTTGACATATACAATATGAAGAAGGAGAGGTTTATGTGGCTCATCCTTTCAGAGGGTTTAGTCCATTGTTAGCTGGCTGGAAGGCAGAAGATCGTGAAGAAAAGGTTTGTCAGAGGAATATTGCTCCCCTCATAGTGGCTGAAGGAAGAAACCAGAGAAGAATGCAAATGATAGATATATCCTGAAAGACGTACCCCAGTGACCCACCTCGACCAAAGACCCACCTCCTAACAGGACGTTCAGCTATGAATACCAGAGAGTTCATGTACTGGTTAGTATAGTATCCTAATGCTCCAATCACATTTCTTTTTGTTGTCGTTGTTTTGTTTTTTTCCAGTACCAGGAATCAAATTCATGACCTAGGGCTTGCCAGGTAGGTGCTGTTCTGCTGAGCGAAATCCCCAGCCCCTGATCCAATCACATTTCCAAGCTTCTCTTAGTCCAATCAAGCTGGCAACAAGATTCAGTGGCACAAACCTTACCTTAGAAATGTGGGATTCCACGGAGTACTTACTTGGAAAAGCAACATGATTTTCTGCACATTTTTAAACAACTTTTTCTATTACTTTTTTTATTGTTTTTTTTTGTTCTTGTTTTCTGGTAGTGGGAATCGAACTCATGACCTTGCGCTTTGCCAGGCAGGCATTATGCCTCTGAGCTACACCCCCAGCCCCCACTTTTTTTATTACGTCTAGATATGCCATTTACTTAAAAGACAAATTATTGACCAAAAAGTCAAATTATTAAGAACACACAAAATATTTAGATTTACTTATTACTACTCTATCTTTTTCATTCCAAAAATCTGGACATAGTTTTGATTTCTCATTTTGTTCCATTTAGTCTACTATTCTTTGATCAAAATTTGATGATTTCAGATTCTTTACATTTACATCTCTCTTGGTTATATTTCCTCTTCTTTATTTACTTAATTTAAGGCTTTATAGTGTTACGTTTGGACTGATATGGTAGTATTTCTAACACATTTTTAAGATTCTGACCACACGCATCAGTTCCACTTATGTAAAATGATGCCTAGGCTACCTTATTAAAATAAAAATAAAAGACAATGTTCCACTATTTATAGCTATTCACTGGTCTACCCATGGTAGAAAGCACAGAATTATTTACAGAAGGAATAAATATTTGCCAAGTATGTCTATATGTTGAATTAATATATCAAAGTTTTATAATAATTTTGTATGGTAGATTTGTCATTATTCTTGCATTTTAAATAAAGGCATTGAAGATTAGACAGGAAATGAGAGAAAAAGTGAGTTATTTGGTCCATTGCAAAATAAACCCAGTCTTAGTAATTACTTGATTGATAGATTGCAAACCACCTTCAGATTATGCACTAACTCAAATTTATAGGCAAAGGACATCTTCGTTAAACACCTTTGAACTGTTTTAGGTTCTTTAGCATAGATCACATTCTCAAAAATTTCACTTTTTATCACTGGGAACTTTAAATCTATTTTAGAATAGAGAAATCATTTGCTGATAAGACTGGTACCACATTGTGGAGCTTTATCACAGTGCTCTTTTTCTCTTATTGACATTAAGGTATTTTATATGTTTGTGAGAAATTTCCATGAATGTACTTTGAATCCTACATTTTCACTCAAATAATTAAGCATATTAACTTCAAATTAATCTTTAAAATGATCCAACTGACCTCTGGTGAGTGAGCTTATGACTCTTTCTCAACATAACAACAGCCTATACAATAAGACAGAGAAGAATCTTGTTGAGGTGTGAGTCATTCGAATTAAAGTTCTCTCTCTCTCTTGCAATCTGGGAGCTGAGCCTGGGGAGCTCAATATCTGTGTTATTGTTCAAACTCCTCACCCCTCTTTACCACCAGCCCTCTCAAATCAGCTTCATTTCCTAGAGAAGGATACCAGCTAGGTCAGCTAATATTCGTCTCAGCAGGCCTTAATAAAGCAAGCTTTTATAAAGGAAGATGACATAAGGTGACAACAACACAATTCCACAGAGAAGTAGTCAGATATCAAGACATACATCATATTCCCTTCCTTTCGCTGCCTTCCTTCTCTTCTCATAGCCAAGAAAAAAGTAAAAGTGATTTTTAACTTAAGCATCAAACTTTTCTTTCCAACGTGAAGATTTGTTTCCATTTTTTCCTGAAACAATAATTTTACAATGTTTTTGACAATTTTTACTTGTTCTGGGATTCCATCCAAAACTGACCACTGTATATCAAAAAAAATGCATCTTACCCATAAATGTTAGGCATAGATATGGGCAATGAGCAACATATGTTAAATTCACACATTTTCTGCAGAATGGTGGGAATATTGTTTTTCTGTAGCCAAGAGATAAAACCTGCTTTAAGGAGACATAGCATATCCCTATCTCTCGGCTGCTAAACTGAAATTTTCCAAAGAGCAACAGCCTATTAACTCCCAGGCAAAAATTAAATGAGCCTCTCTAGAAATTTTCCTCAGTCCACTAAGGTATATGGTGTTATGGGCTTAATTTTGTTCTAACAAACTCATATGTTGAAAGTCTAACACCTAATACCATAAAATGCAACTGCATTTGGAGATTATGGTCTTGAAAGAGGCATTTGAAGTAAAAACTGATGTTGTTAGGGTGGGTTTTAAACCAATAGGACTGGTATCCCACTCACAAGAAAAGGAGATTAGGATACAACGATATGCAGACATTAGACCATATAAGACAGAGCCAGGAAGAAGGTAGTTATATGCACAGCAAGGAGAGAAGCATTAGAAAAACTCTGCTGTGGGGCTGGGGATTTAGCTCAGCGGCAAAAGCGCCTGCCTGGCAAGCGCAAGGTCGTGAGTTCAGTTCCCGGTACCGGAGAAAAACCAAAAAAAAAAAAAAAAAAAACCCAGAAAAACTCTGCTGACATCTTGATGTTTAGCCTCCAGAAATGTGAGGCAATAAATGTATGTTGTCATAGATTTACAGTCTGTGGCATTTTGTTACAGCAGACTTAACCCATATATAGGAATCAGATGTTAAAAATATGTAGTTGAAAACAATACAAATTAAAACAATGAGGGACAGTGGTACGACTAGGCAAACAGAACCACTACAGTGAATTCAGGAATAGTGGCAAAACTTTTGCATGCCCACATCTTATAATCTGAGCAACTACTCTGAAGATAACACTATGTAATATAATAACCAGTGTTAATTTCCTATCATCCTGTTTTGAAATTCTGCATCATGTTTATTAGTTTTTTCTCTCTTTAAAGGATAAAGAAAAAACTAACATTCGACATGACATAAAAAGTAATATTTGAGGCTATCTTTTCTATAAGGTAGAAATAAATGATGTCTATTTTATAAGGTTCATTTGCACTGTTCTGTGCAATGAATATTCATATTAACTTTATTTGTCCACAAATAAATATAATCTTAACAAACTGTTAATGTAGTCTAGATAGAAAGAACGAATAAGCAATGCAAATCCCTACAAAATCAGTTGTTGCTCCAAGGAGCCGCTAGACTAGATTCTCCACTCCAAGGAAAGGATGCATAGTGATCTCTTTTCACAAGCTGTGTTGCACATTTCATCTAATCACCTTTTACAAGCTCATATCTTGAACATATCTTTCATTTTATGCATGTACAGTACTGAGCATACTTATTAGCTTTTAGGAATACTCTGGGTAGTTTGCCTAAAATGCGCAAGTATGTATCATTAGAACAGGGGTTCATTTTGGTCCCTAAATAAATCTCTCTTTCCATTACTCTAGCCAGCATGTAGGTTTTTGTCACAGGCTGTCAGCTGGTAATCAAAGGTTTTGTCATGCCCATGTGCAGACATGTAATTATCAGCTCACATAGAATTATCAGACACTTAAAAATTAATGAAGCTTATCCTCTACCTCTAGAAAATGGATGAATTAAATCACACAAATATAAATCTATTTGAATATTATTGTTTCTTTGAAAGAATTAAAGATTTTGGTGGTGTTGATATTAAATTTTTCAAGTAAGACTAAGGACAGTAGGTAAGGGGTTTGAGAAATACAAATTGGATTCAGAAAAAAAGGGTGTGAGATGGTAATCAAGCTTTATTTGTTATATAGGATTTAGTAAAATTACCCCTGCTGTTGCACTGTACATTCTTGGTTTTATCCATTCGTGACTTTATATTTTTAATAACACATGGTAATTTTTAAAATTCTAGAATCATTTAATAGCTAGTCATAAATAAATATACTACAATAGAAAATTTGAAATGTAATTGTGCCAAGCTGGACCATGACTAAAATTCCAATAATCTAGGAGAATAAAGCAGGAGGATTGCACATTTGAGCCCATCCTGGGTAATTTAGTGACGTAAGGGAAACATATCTCAAGTAAAAAAAATGAGGGTTTGGGAATGCAGGTCAGTAAGAAGAGAGAACTAGAGAAAGGAACAGAGGGAGAGAAGAAGAGAGAAAGGAAGAAAAGAAAGAAAAAAAAAAAGAAAACTGTACATAAGTAAAATTTAATATCTTTCTCATAGATTTTCTTCTTCTCCCTTCCAGAGGTTTTTTTTTAGCATTTTGCCCTAAGGTTCAGTACTAAGAACCCTGAGGAAATGCCAAATTCTCTAATTTCTTTTCCTTAAAGGTTATGCTATAAAATTAGACCGTATTTGTTTTTCTTTTTTAAATTAAATTTTCTCAACAAATTGAAATACTATTCAAGTTACTCAAGTGCCCAGTCTGAAAATCAAATAGAAGAGAAAATTTAAGTTGGCCAAGATCTGTGAATGACAGTAATGATTGCGTGGGGAAGAGGAACGAGAACTTTTCCAAGGGCCTTCCAACAGCATTGTATTTTAAAGTGCTGATCAGTTAGTAATTTTTAAAAATGTAGTTTTCTTGTTACACTAAGAGAAGTTTAAACTGTGCTTTGCATCGCTCTCTTTTTTCCAAAGCACTGGAATTATGTTCTTTGTTCAGTCCAGGCCCAGCTGCTGCCTAGTAAGCCCACAAACTTGGCTTCACAGCTGTGAGGGCTGCTCTACATTTCAGAGTTGAAATTTCCTCTCAGTAGTCTTAGTGATTTGGGCACGGATTCAAGTGAGCACATGGAGATGTTTTTGGGGTGTTTTTAGTCTTGTTTCATTTTACCTTTTGAGGAGGATTATGCATATTTTTGTATCGTGGGAATTATGTGAACTGCTTTGGCAACTTTTTCAAAGAAAGAAAGGAGATGTAATGCTTCCAAAGACAGGACAAAGGGAAACAGCTGAGTAGTTTTTAAATAATTACATTCTTGCCTTCAACTCTCTTTAACTACTGTAATTCTGACTGTAAGCAAGCACATGTATAAACTGACATCGTGCCTGATACTTCGTCCTGAATTCAAAGTCTGGACTTTTTGTGTGTTTGGGGGCAGCAGGGAAGCTCATTCAGGAACAGTCTCCTGATGCTTTCTATTTATGCCCTTTAGGGATGTTCTACTCACGTGCGAGTCTGGTGACCTTCCTCTTTTCCCAGTTTCTATCCTCTCAGCGCAGATCTTGTGTTCTGAGTTGTGGCCCAACCTCTGTCCTGGAGAGCAGAATTTAATTATCATTTGTTTCCTCTCCTAAATGATCTACTTAACTCATGGCCTATTAATCTTACAAAATTATAAACTATAAAATTGATGTAAGACATCAAATTGTGACAGTTTATTCCCTCTGAATTAATATTATGTTTGCAGTAGCCTCTCATCTACTATATCATGGGTATTTTGATGGCAAAATAAAGGGTTTTTTTTTTCATTTTTGACACCAAAATTAAGAAACAAAGCACTTTGTAAATGCAACTTTTTTTTTTTTTTTTTTTGGTTTTTCTTTGGTACCAGGAACCGAACTCATGACCTTGCGCATGCCAGGCAGGCGCTTTTGCCGCTGAGCTAAATCCCCAGCCCCTGGAACTTTAATTAGAATTGAACATTTGAACTTTACTCGTGTTTGTATTATCTTAAACTAAACTTTGAGTAAAATACACACACACACACACACACACACACACACACACACAGTACCATCCAACCTCCGGCCTTACCTGCAAAAATATTTGTTGCTTGGAATCTCAGAGTTGTGCTTTGTTCATTAAATTGACTAGCATGAGTAGAGACATAACTGAAAAGATTTAAAAAGAACAAGATTCATTTTTGTTGGAAATATCTAAAAGCTACTGACCTGACAGGTAATTATAGTAGTTAGATTAGAAGTTCACTTGATAAATGTCAGCAAATTCTGTTTTTTAAAAAGTTTTAATGGAATTTAGGAGATTAAAATCCAAACAATAAGTCATTATGGGATCTTTTCCTGGCATTGTTGAGATTTAAATAAAGAATTATTTTATTCTTTCTCAGTCCATGTAGGCTGCTATACCAACATACCTTAGAGTGGGTGGGCTATAAACAGCAGACATTCATTTCTTACAAAGCTGGAGGATAAAAAGTAAAAATCAAGACACCACCAAATCCATGACATGAAGCCCTGGGTCAAAGACAGCCCTCCCTTGATACTTTGTCACTTGATAGAAGAGGCAGGGAAGAACCTTAGGCTTCTTTTATAAGGACAATAATCCCAGGAGCCATCAAGACCCATTCGCTTCTGATGGGCCACATGTAACAAATATCACCACATTGGGTGTTAGGATTGCAGCACACAAACTTCAGGAGGACGCAAATATTCCTCCATGGCCATTTGCAAAATTTACCTTAAATCATGTTGCTTCTTTTTGCTTTCTATCTCATATAAGAAACAAACTTAAAGATAAATGTGTGTCATGTGAACTGTTGTAATTATTGATAAATCAACCTATATAATAGGGATATTAGAGAGGGTACAAATGAGTTATGGTGGTTTTGCCACCACCAAATTGTGCCTTATAAGTAACCATATATACTAAATTCAACTTACCTTGAAGTCTTCTGATGAATTATAAATATTTCTCAGAAACTGTTTCAGAGACATTCATTGAAGCAAACAAGTACAATTTCCCCTTGGTATCTGTAGGTGACTGGTTTTAGGACTCACACAGATACCAAATTCTGTGGATGCTCACGTCTCTTATATAAATTGCCACAGTACTTGTGTAACCTGTGCATACTCTCCAGTAACTTTAATCTTTAAATTATTTATAATATGTAATACAATGTAAAGACAGTGTAAGTTGTTATTGTGCTATGCTCCTTAGGAAAAAATAAGAAAAAGGTCTGTATGTCTTCAGTACAGGGGCAATTTTTTGAACACTGTTGATTCTTTGCTGGTCGCAAAACCATGTACGCAAAGACCATGAAAAAGAAGGGACAATCGTAAATTTTACATTTTCTACACAAACAATTTACATGAAGTCTCCATTATGCCAAATAGTAGATTTTGGAACACTAACTATGTACTTATAAAAACATTTATGGTATATTAATGTGCTTTCTCATTTCTGAGATAAATCACCTGACACACATGATTTAAGGAGAAATAGTTTATACTAGCTCATGGTTTCAGAGGATTCAGCCTGTAGTTGTCTGGCTCCGAGACAGAACTGTTAATGCAGAAGGGCACACATAAGTAAGCTGAGCAGCTCACAGCACCCTGCAAGCATGGAATTAGGGGAAAGAAGGAGGCAGACTCTGGATATAGTCTTCAAAGTCAACCTCATGACCTTTCCAGACACACTCAGAAGTGTGCTTAACAAATCTCCTGGGTATCTGTCAAGCCAATCAAGTTGATAATCCAGATTAATCATCACCCTATATGTTTATAGTATGCAGAATACAAGTATGCTATAATTAAAACAAAAACAGCACAGAGCTGCTAAACCCACTGGAATTTCTGAAGTGATAGTGGTGATAAGAGTATACTTTGTTCTAATGAGGTATGGCCCCTGGATCAGTAGCATGCACCTGCACAAGGACAGAGACCCTACTGCATCTATCTCTCTGTGCTACCATATCTCGCTTTTCCTTTGTATTTTTATAGTAAACTTGTGAGTGTTTTCCTCAGTCTGTGAGTTGATCCAGCAAATTGTCAATATTCCTCAGATAAGGAGAGTTAAAATACATAGACAGATACCTCAGTTACTTTTCTCTCATTGCTGAAACAAGATACCTGGACAGCCAAAGTTAACAGAGGAAAGGTTTATTTAGTTCCCAGTTTGTGGAGGTTTCAGTCTGTACCCAGCTGGCTCCAAGGCAGGGTGGCATGGCACAGGGGCAATAGTTCATGGCAACAGAAGACAGCAAAAGCAACAAAAGCAAAAAGAGAAGAGAACAAGCCTCTTTCTAGCTGTATGTAGTAAGTAGGCTATCCACCACCCAGGCTGGGTATAGCACTCACACCATCTCCAGGCCCTCCTCTTGAACAGGATGAGAATGTTTACAAAGAGAGAACCTCAGCACCCTGCTGATTCACTTAGTTAAATTTCTAAATTTCTCAAGTTGACACAATGTATCAACCATTACAATCCACACTTGTCAGTTTGGTAACCAGATACATTTCTTTAAACTGGTCTTCAAAAACAAAGACATTCCTATTCTTATCATTTCACAACTTGAACACTATAACACAGTGGATAATAAAACCTCTTGAGGATAATAAAACCTCAAGAACCAGCACTAGCCGGGGATATAGCTCAGTGGCATAAGCACTTGCCTGGAAAGCACAAGGTCCTGAGTTCAATTCCCAGTACCAAAAACAAAAAACAAAACAAAACAAAAAAACAAAAAAAAAAGAACCAGCACTAAGTCCACCAACACAATACTACATTAGAACCAAAACATTCCACCTCTGGCCCCCAAACACATGAGTGTTTTTTATGTGAAAGACATTTAGTCCATCTCTAAGATTTGCCAAAATCCTAACAGTTTCAGTATTGCTGAAACATACAAAGTACAAGTCACAAGTCTCCTCTGAGATGTAAGTCAAACTCCTAGCTGCAAGCCCATGTATAAATGAAAAGCAAAACACTTCCAACATTCAATGGCACAAGATAAATATCAATCCAGCAAATGAAACATTAAGTGTTGTAGTTCCCTGTGCATCATCTGAGGCCATCTGTGGCAAGTTGTGAGCTCCAAAGGACGTGGATGGCTCCACCCCTATGGCATTTCTTGCGGTTGTAGCTCCCACTGCTTCTCTCTTAGGCCTGCTTTCCTTCCTCCATGTAGTTTTCCTTAGATGATCCACATTCCTGACTTTTCCAAACTTCTGGGGTCCCCAATGCACCTTTGATTTCACTCTCATAATTTCACATACTGCCCTCTCAGGGGCACACTGCCTGGACTCCCAGGCCTTCTCAAATCAAAGTGGAAGCCTTCTTAAACAGACCACCCTTTCATTCTGCATGCACCTAAAACCAGAACCCCTTGATGAAGCCAAGGTCTGCTACCAGCTGGAGCAGTAGCCAGGCTGTCCTCTCTGCTGGCTGTAAGGGTAAAGTACCTGGATCACTAGGCACTCTGAATCCAATTCTGAGGAACAAATTTTCTATGCTGCCACCATTCCGGAACATGGTGCTTTCTCCTCTAAGCAAAGTCATTCACTTTCGCAATTTTGAGGCTGCAAGGAGTGGAGACTTGCTTCTCGTAACCCCTCAGGCCACCTTTCCAATTCTCTTGTTCATTCTCAACATTTGAGACCTTCTCAGCTCTATCTTTGTAGTCCACAGTTTTACTGCAGCTTCCTTTCTGAGCAAACTCACAGTGACTTACATTACTCTGCTGGGCTCTCTGCTCTTGATTCTCAACATAAATCTAGTTAAAGCCCCAACAATAGCCGTGCCACTGCCTCATTATTAGGCTGCCTAGAAATTTCTTCTGTTAGATTAGTTAGTCCACTGCCCTTAATTTCACTGTCAGGCAAAGTGTTTGGACACAAACAAATGGAGATAAATTTTCTGCCAAGCCATTACATACATGTCTGGAGTAGAAAAGCTAATGCAGTCCTTCTCTGTAGATACCTCCCAATCCTGGTCTTTAGTGGCAGAATTTCTATCAGCCTTCTGATCTTCTGAGCTCTGAGCAGAATCTCTCATAAAGAACAGCCTAAGGCATCCCAGAACTACTTCAGGTGACATCTTTGAACCTTCCAAACTCTTCCCACAATCCATTCTCAAAGGCTCTTGAACCACACGGTCAGTTATAGGCACAGCAATGAGCCCACTTCTATGGTACCAAATTTGGTCTTGGTTACTTTTCTGTTGTTGTTGAGACAAAATACCTGACACCCAAAATTAAGAAAAGCAAGGTTTATTTAGCTCACAGTTTGTGGCGTTTTTAGTCCACAATCAGTTGGCTCCAAGGCAGAGTAGTATGACACAGGAGCAACACTTCAAGGCAGCAGAATACAGCAAGAGCAACAAGAGCAAAAGGGGGAGAGCAAGCTTCTTTTCTTCCCTTATGTGATAAGCAGGCTACCCCCCACAACAGTGGGTTTAGAACTGTAGTAGATTGACTACTGGT
>NW_004955440.1:9098674-9100966 GCF_000276665.1 Chinchilla lanigera
TCCAGGAGCACTGTTATGAGCTCTAGGTCTTCCCTTGACTCATGCCAGACTTTTTTGTGGGATCCAGGCCCTCAGCTGGTTAGGATTCTTTGCTCTTTAGGTGTGGATAGATTTCCTGGACTCTCTTGTATATAATTCTTTAGGTGAATATTATAAATAATCTTATAAAATATGTGTCCTGTATTATACTGTTCCCCTTGCAAAAACCCCAAACCAGAATAAGCACTCACACCATCTCCAAACCCTCCTCTTGTACAGGACGAGGATGCTTACAGAATGAGGACATGGCTCCCTCAAGAGTCACTTAGTGAAACTACTAAGCTTCTCACTGGACCTTAGCCAAAAGGCTGAGAAGTGATAAACTTCTGAACTTCTCAAATTGACACAATGTATCAACCATTACCATAGATACGCAGATATATCTATGTACACTTTTTTCTTCAAACCCACACATTTTAGCACATAAATAATTTTGTAACAAAGTAATATTATGCTATATATTTATGTCATTTCCAATGCATCATCATTGAAAATGTTTTGTTTAATATTTTAAACCATTAAAGTGTCAACTATTTTTTTGTTGTTGTTTTCCAGTACCAGAAATCGAACTCACGACCTCAGACTTGCTAGGAAGGCACTGTGCCACTGAGCTAAATCCCCAGCATCTAAGTATCAACAATTATGTTTCATGGCTTTATGAATTATTATGTTTTCAACAAGATTATCTAGGTTAGTATCTACTGTAATCTTTTATTCCTGTGAGACTTTAAGATAAACAAATTATATTAAGGAAATAATCTCACAAAAGTTGTAGAAGGTAATAAACATCATTTCTCATAACACTGTCTATTTTCTTTCAAGCTAAAATGACACTTGAGACATCATCATTTCTGTAAAATATATCTAATAATACTGAAAAGTCCTAATAATCTGGACCCTAGAGAGTCTATATTCTGAAGTAAATTTTAGAAATTCATTTATCTATTAAATCAATTTGCATTGGAACAAAACTTTTAATTTATTTGAAATGGAATACACTGGAGGGATTTTGGACTGAACCTTTGGATAAACAAAGACAATCCATTAATCAAAAAAGACAAAGGGAACATAAATCAAATTTCTCAGGTAAACTGAAATCAATAGGATTCTGACAATCTAAATTAAGGAATATGATACTATTAACTTCAAATATTACCTAGTGTGGTTAAATAATTTTATTTAGCTTTAGCCTGAGGGTTTTCTTGAACCCAATAATGTAGAATTATATAAGTTTGGGACATAGAGTAATCTTAGATATTGGTCAAGTATTCCTGAGCTTACAGTAAACACTCATTTGAGGAAAGTATTTTATTCATCTTTGTAACAGCAAAGATGTAACAGTTATGCACAGGTAGCCTGCTTCTAAAAAGTGGCTTGAATCATTTTTAGACACTGGATTGCTAACCCCTCCTGCTGAAGCTGGATTCCAGGCTTTTCTCACCCTGAGCAAAGAATTGAATGAAACAGACAAAAAGCAGTGAGAAAGCTTATTCAAGAAAGCAAAAATGAAAACCTGAGCCAGTTTTTGTGAGAACTTCACATCCAGGAAACTGTTCTGGGCAAGTATCTGGGATCTTAAAGCTAACAGGTCATGCCTGCTTCCTCAGCTAGCTTTTGCCAGGCACTAATTTATCTCATTGTGACTTGTACAAAATTGTACCTGGATGTTAATTTTATTAACTTGAAAATGAAGAAGCTTTGATCAAAACATTAAGTGATTTATCCAGAAATTCATATAGATTTGAATGTGACCAAAATCAGAACTTTTTTGAGTTGCATTTATTTTCTTTATTGAAAAATTATGTTTAATTTTACAATTTAAATATTCATAGTCATCACATTCATCATAGGGAATTTATACTTATACATTACATATGTTGATTTGTCTTTTTTCGCCATCCCCCTTTCCATTAAATCCCTCTCTCCACTGCTTATCTACAAAGTTGTGTTTCCATTTTATTCTTCTTTTCTCATTTTTTGTTTTCTCTTCCTTCCTTTCTCCTCCCTCTTCCTCATTCCCCTTTGCTTCTGAACAACTTCTTTCTATTTTACCATGTCTATTACATATCTTGGTCCTTATTAAAACTTTCAATTTCTCACACCAGGAAGAATGCAATATTTACATGTGTGCTCTATTTATTTCATTTAAGAACATGAACTGGAGATGCATCCATTTACCTAGAAATACCTAAGTTTATCATTCTTTATGTCTGAGTAGTACTCAATTGTATAAAAATATCTTTTTTATTCATT
>NW_004955440.1:9102151-9130206 GCF_000276665.1 Chinchilla lanigera
GATTCCCTTTAAAATAAAAAAAATTAAAAATAAAATTTTTGGAGATATTTAAAAAAAAGAAGGGTGACAGCTGGGTAAAATGTGACCTGGACTCCTAGATTTTTAGGAACCTACACAATGACTTCCACAGTGGATGGTCCACTCTCAAATCCCACCAACAGTGGATAAGGGTCCTTCTTTCTCCAAAGCCCCACTAACATTTTGATTTCTTGATAATAACCATTTTTTCTAGAGTGAGATGGAATCTCAGTATTGTTTCAATTTCCATCTCTTGAAAGACCAAGAATATTCAACATTTTTTCATATATTTATTTATCATGTCTACTTCTTCATCTAGAAGTATCTATTCATTTCACATGCCCATTTTTGGACTGAATCTTTAAATTTGAGGGATCTAATTTTTTGAGCTCTTTATAAATTCTAGATAGTAGGCATATGTCTGAGAAATACAGTTTGATTTCAGTTTAGTGCATAGTGATAAGCATGGGTCTAGTTTTATTCTTTAGCATGTAGAAAGCCAGTTTTTCCTGCACCATTTATTAAGGAGACTGTCTTTCTTCTAGTGAATATATTTGGCCCTTTTATCAAAAATACGGTGGCTGAATGTATTTGGAGTTGTTTCTGACTCTTCTAATCTATTCCACTGATACTTAGATCTGTTTTCATGACATTTCCATGATGTTTTTACAACAATGACTCTATAGTATAATTTCAAGTCAGGGGTTGTGATGCTCCCTGCTTTGCCTTTGTGTCCCAGAATTGTGTTTGCTATTCTAGATCTCTTCTGGTTTCAAATAAATTTTAGGAGTGTTTTCTCTAGTTTTATGAGATATGTTAATGGTATTATTATTGAGATTATTTTAAATCTGTATAGCAATTTTGGAAGTATGTCCATTTTCACTACATTGGTTCTTCCTACTCATGAGCAAAGGATATTTATTAATTTTCTGATATTCTCTTTGATCTTTTTCAGAGTACTGTAGTTTTAAGGAAATTCTTTATTTCCTTTGTTAGATTGATTTCCACAAATTTGCTTTTCTTAAAATGCTATTATGAAAGGTGTTGTTTCCCTAATTCCTCTTTTAGTGAATTTGTTAGTTGTGTACAGTAATGCTATTATTTTTTGAGTGTTGACTTTTTATCCAGGCACACAACTGAATTTGGCTATTAAATCTAGAAGTATTTTGGTGGAGTTTTGGGGTTCCTCTACATAGAGTATCCTGTCATCCTCAAATAATGGTGATTTAACTTCTTCCTTCTCTCGCTTTGTTCCTTTTGATTTTTCTGTTATCTAATTGCTCAGACTAATGTTCTTGGAATTATATTGGATAGTAGTGGTAGTAGTGGATATCCTTGTGTTGTTCCTGATTTTAGAGCAAAAGCTTTTAGCTTTTGACTGTTTCCGTATGATGTTGGCTGTTGGTGTGTCATAGATGACTTTTATTAGACTGAGATACAGACCATCTATTCTAATTTTCTGTAGCATTTTTATCATGCATGGGCGTTGGACTGTACAAATGCTTTTTCAGCATCTCTGGAGATGATCACGTGATTTGTGTCTTTTCTCTGTTGACATGGCATGTTATTGATCTGTGCATGCTGAAGCATCCATGCACTTGGGATGAATCCTACTTGGTCATGATGTGTAATCTTCTTGATGATTTGCTACATTCTGTTTGCCAGTATCTTATTGAGGTTTTTCGCATATATATATCCATTAGGGAGATTGGTCTGTGGTTTTCTTTTGTGGTTAGGTTCTTCTCTGGTTTTCATATCACAGTAATATTTGCTTCTAAGAATGACTTTGGGAGTATTGATTCCCTTTCATTTTCATTAAAGAGTTTGAAAACTAATGGCATTAGATTTCTAAATTACTTATAAAATTTAGAAGTAAATCCATCAGGATCTGGGATTTTGTTTTGTAGTATGTTATTACATTTTACAATATTACAATATTTTTACTACATTTTACAATATTAAAATATTGACTGATATTGTGTTAGACATTTTATGTATTCTTCATTCAACTTTGGTAATTCATATGGATCTAGGAATTTGTCCATTTCTTCTGTGTTTTCCACTTTATTAAGGTTTCTAGAAATTCATACTGATAATTTTCTGGATTTCTGAAAGGTCCATTGTGATTTAATCCTTTTCCTTCCCAAGTGTATGAATTTGAGAGGGTTTTTGACCTTCCTGGACCTCCAAACCATATTCCAAATTCTCTTTTATTTAAGCCTTTGCCATGCATTCATTTTAGGGGATCAGAAGACTGATCAACTTCCAATAATTAGCACAAAGGACAGGGACCTGAACCCTAAACTGGGATTTACCAAAGCCTGGACAAATAAGATACACTTAGCATGGAAAATAAGGTGTGAGATGGAGAAGAACTTCACAGGACATACGACTGTGGGGATGCTCAAAGACAGGAGGGTAGGGCAAACTTTTGTAGGAGGACAGGTAAGCTACCACCATGGATAGCCATTTATTCTTTTATCCAGATAAAACATGGGGAAGAACAGGTCAACTGGATAGCAGAGCTATGTTCAGCTGCTCCAGTGCCGATTGCAATACTCAGCAGCTCATATGTCAACACAAGTTTTAAAAGTCCTAAGCAGGCATGTGACACAGAAACAATGGGATCTTCTGAGATCATTTGTGGTTAGCACCTCAACACTTACACAGGCCAGTCTCCAATATGTCAGGAAAGAAAATGAACTCAAATAAACAACCAAATGTTGAACCTTAAACTTCTAAAAAAAGAAGAGAAAATCAAGCCCAAAGCTCATAAGAGGGAGGAAATTATAAAGATCAGTGCAGAAATTAATGCAATTAAGACAAAGAAAACAATAGAAAAGAATCAACACATTAAAGAATTGGTTCTTTGAAATATTAAATAAAATTGATAAACTCTTAGCCAAACTTATCAAAAAGAAAAAATACTAAAATTAATACAATTAGGAAGGAAAAGGGTTAAATCACAATTGATCCTGCAGAAATCCAGAGGATCATCAAAATATATTCCTAGAAACTTTAATAAGATGGAAAACACAGAAGAAATTGACAGATTCTTAGATCTGTATGAATTACCAAAGTTGAATCAAGAATACATAAAATGTCTAAACACAATATCAGTCCATGAAATTGAAAATATAATAAAAAAAATCTTCCCAGCCAAGAAAAAACAAGTATAAACAATATGAAAATTTGTACAGAGATTTTTCAAAAAACTAAAAATAGAAGTTGCATTCCAAACAGCAATTCCCCTTCTAGGTTATCTTCTCAAAAGGGTGAAAGACTTTATATTTTGGTGATACATACAGACTTACATTTATAGCCTCATGGTTCATAATAGCTAAATCTTGGACACAGCCTATATGTCCATCAACAGATGAATGTATGAAGAAAATGGGACAGTTATATGCAATAGATTACTGCTCTGCCAGAAAGAATGATAACTGAGTCATTATAGAAAAACAGATGTATCATGAGACCATACTGTTAAGTAAAATAAATCAAACAAATAAGCTTAAGAATCACATGATTTCTTTTATGTGAACATAAATAAAGAGCAAAATAAAAGATGGTTAATAAGAATTAGGGAAGTAGGGTATTTTGCAAAAAAAAAAAAAAGGGGGGGGGATCTAATGATGGATGAAGGGAAGAGGAGGAAAGGGGAAAGGAATGGAAAAAATAATCAAGATGTGTTATATTCATGTGCCCTCTCCCAAAGAGAAATATAATGTTATCATTATATGCTGCAAATGTGGAACAATAAAATAATACCTTAAAAGGAAACCTTTCTATTGTCAACCCTGCAGGATTGACATAGGTCCTCCACAAACATATTTATGAACCTCAGTCTACTAAAATTGCTGGATTAAGAGAATTACTGGTACTGCACTTGAAAGACTCATCTAAGAAAGTCCCCAGAGATAACATTATGATAAATACTATTAAGGTTTCCCTTAAGAACTAGAAAAATAAGAGCAACTGATACCAAAACAAGCAAGGGGAATAAAAAATGAAGAAAATAAAAATTAGTGCCACTAAAAAGTAAAAATCTGTAGAGAAAATTAAAAGAACAAAATTGATTAGTTATAAATATTAATAGTAAGCTTCTGGCCAAAAGGATCAATAAAAAAAAATAAAAGGGTGATAATATTCATGGTGTCTACAACAGAATAAAATAACTTCAGTACAAATTATGCAGTTGTTTAAAATCTGCTAATATTATGAAAAAAATCTGTCAGTGAACATGATATTTACACAAAACACCTCCCTTTTTGAAAGTTACAAACAACAAAAGGCCACAGAAATTACATGAATTGTTGAAAATATTTCCTTTCTCTTTCCCCCCAAACTAAGAAAAATACCAGCTTTTTGCTAAGACTTTGCTAAATAATTTTATCAAAAATTAAAGAAAATTAGACAGATTCTCCACATGCATCTCTCCAGCACTGCTCTGGCTTAGACATGAGAAGTTCTCTGACGGCCTCTGCCTGGTGTTGAGCCAGGACGCTATTGGGAAACGGTGGAACCTTTAAGAAGGAGTCAACTTGGAGGACGTTACACTATAGGAGTGCGTCATGGCCAGGAAGGGAATACTGAGACCCAAGTCACTTCCCCGCCCATTTTAAAATTTGAATAGGTGGCCTCCATTCTACTTCCCTACCAGGATGTACTGTGCTATTGTGCTGCCTAAAGTGACAGCGTGAACAGAAACAGAACAAGTTTAAGGATTCAACTGGCCTAAATTTTTCAACATTCGCAACACTATGAATAAAAAAAGATTTAAAAACCTAAAATTTGAACTCAAAGCATTTGAAATAAAATTTATTTTCTCCTGAAATATTTTTTTTCAGATTTTTAAAAAAATGTTATAAATAGTGTCAGTGCTATTTCCATAGTTCTTCAGAGAATCACATTTCATCAAAAGACATATTCATCAACATCCTAAGTTTATAAATTATATGAATTACTAAATTCTGCAAATTTTGTTTCAGAAATATGAATTAGATCTGCTCACTACTTTTTAAATTTTTTATCAGTGGTGCTGGGGATTTAGCTCAGTGACAAAGTGCCTGCCTGGCAAGCACAAGGTAGTGAGTTCAATTCCTGGTACCAGAAGAAAAACAAAACAAACAAACAAAAAATAAATAAATAAATAAACTTTTTATCAAAGTTTAATTTAAAACAATTATGTAATCCTTTTATGTAATATCATACAATATACCTATTTAAATCAAAGCTAAATGATTACATTGCTTAGAAAATAAAGCAAAAATCCTCCTATCAATTCCAGAATATTTAATTGTCAGGCCTCGCAAAAAAGTATTGTCCATTAGTTCTCACTTTCTATTCTTGTTTGAGACTTGTTTTTCTTTGTATAGTCATAATTTCACTTTCTAATTCAAAAATACCTGTTCTAAATGGTTCGTAGAGAAACTGTCAATGAGTCCTTGGTTGATCAGCATTGCATGTCTATATCTGTTTTCATGAGAAACCACTTTGAAGATATCAATATGTAATACAACAAGCATTGTTAATTCCCTACCACTTTGTTTGTAACTTCGTACTGTCTGTACTGTTCCTTTGCTATTCTGTAAAATGTTGTCTGTCTGTTAATATTTTCCTCCTTTTATTTTTAAAATAAAAAATAAATAAAAATAAATAAATGGTTTGCAGATTATATATCCTCATATATAATCTGGATCCAAAATGCAGTACATATATTAAGAACATGTCTGTTTAATGAATCTTTACAAAAATAAGGAATTTTTAAGAGATCATTGTAAATGTCTTTGTCAAATTTTGAAGTAATCATTTGTGTTACAGAATTCTCATGAAACACTGTGGAAGAAAATTGCATTTTTTAAAAAAATGAATTTATTTACAGACTACTTTGCATGATTCATCACTGTTGTTAGTTTGTTTATATTTCTTGTTTTACAAATGATCTTCTGTAAGTCATAATATTAATGGACTTGGTTTGAGAAATAGTGTTTTTGTTTCGTTTTTCCCCTACACAATTTGAATCAGCAGGAAAGTTCACATTTATTATTTTTACAAATTGTAACCTGTTTCCTCATCACTAAAATGACTGTAGTAGATCTGATGATATTATTATGCTTCATCTAATTCCTATTGTGTGTCATATGTTGGGCATTTGCATATTATCTTGCACAGCAGCCTCAGACTTGAGTACTAAGTTCTCCATTTATATTTGCTATCAGCATTCAAATTTCAGCTCTTTGCTTATGGATACAATGTTCAAATTTTTCAGTTAATCAAAGATAGCAGTGCCTGTCTGTGCTGGAGTTCATCACTTGACAAGATATGAATGAATTTTTCCAAAATCGTATGGAAAACCGAATATGCTAATCCAGTTTTAGCTTACAACTTTTTAATAAGAACTTTTGGTCACTTTGTATGTGTTCAGTTAATGTTTTCTTCCCTTTGACTTCCTAGGTGATCTTACTTTTTCATCCTTTAAACAGGAAGTGAATATAGATAAGAAAAATTTGATTCAAATCTATAAAATTGTATTCATTTTTCTTTGCTTTATTCAATATAGTTTGTACTTTTTCTCATTATATATTCCAATTTCCTCATATCTCTCCTTCACACAATATAATTAAATTATAGCTAATCTGTTATGCTAGAATATTTTGTTTCTATGCCTTAATATCTTTTAAGAAACTTTCTGTTATTCTTCTTCATTAGTATCACCATTATACCAAACACCACCATAAGAGTAATATTTAATTCCTGAATGTCATTATTTTCCTTGTTATTTTGAGACAAGGGTCTCCTTCTGATGACCAGGGTGCCCTCACACTCTTTGGACGAACCATCCTCCCACCTCAGCTTCTCAGGGATTTGGAACTACAGTGTCTGGCACCATGCCTGGGCATTATTAAGTGACTTTTACGTGTCACGAATAATTCTAGTCAATTTGAAATATTTTTTGGCTTACCACAAAAAGACTTGATTGTGTAAATATTTACTCCAACTTACCCATTTTTAATAAAAGTAAGAAGAAGAAATATTAAATAATGTACCCAAGATTTTATTGGTAGCAATTAATGAAAGTTAGATTTGAGGTGAGAACATTATGACTTAAGCTACATATTATAGGATCGTATAGCCACAGAATAAAGCCAACTTTTAAAAATCTCACATATATTGATGATTTCCAGGTGCATGTTCTCCTTAAGAGCTTGGTTGGAGGTTCTAGCAGGGGAATACAGCCATTTGTATACCATTGACCAAGGAGTGGTTCTCCCCAATTGGGGCTCGTCGTCCTCTTCCACTAAGAGCGCAGCTTCAGAAGTGACACACAGGTAAAGGTGAGGGAGGAGAGCGACACCTGCCTAGCCAGCCAGATCAGCTGAATGAACCCTGGTGCTCAGTGAAGTGACAGATGTTGAACCCAGATCTCCCTCGCATCCCAGGTGAATATCTTCCTATATGTCAACCAGATTACTAAAAGTCCAAGTCTAAAATTATTAAATTGTATGTAAAGGAAATAAATAATATCTTAAGCTAGGTAGATATGAATTTGAGTCTCAACTCCATGACAGCACTATTTACAATCTCTCTTATAATGGAAAATCTCACTGGAATGAAGTTTTAAGCTCTATGTAAAGGGAAATATGGTTTATATCTCCCAGGTTTTATAAAGATGATCCCTGGTATTGTCGTTTCACTGTCAACAGTGGTCAGACCATACTTTAAGAAAGCAATGGAGGAAGATAGTGAATTTAAAACAATGTTTGGATTTTTAAAAAGGTAGAAGCTTTATTTTCTGACAAAATGAACAATTTAACTCTTCCTTTAGATAATTACTTTTATAAATTATTAAATAATATCAATACATTACAAAAATTTATTTAGGAGACTTACAATCTATACATGGCATATAGATTTATTTTTATCAACATATTCCCCTTGAGACACCCATATACCCTAGAAATGGACGATTCACAGCACAGATAACTTTAAAAGGTGCTACGAACACAGAGATCAGAGGTATAAAGCCAAGATGGGAGGAACAGCACAGAGGCGGCAGCAGGACATCCTGTAGGCAATGACCCAAAAGCAATCCAGACTAGCATTTGCTGGGTCCTAACCTTTGTAAGAAAAGTAGATCATGTAGACTCATTACAATATTCAGAGATTCAAAAACCACCACAAGCAAGACCAGTTGGGATCTTCACTAGAAATAAACATCCACAGGAAGTAGTTTGCATTCCTCCTGAAATTATCTGCACAGCCATGAAAAAGGACATAAGCAGTGGTAGTAGAAACGAAAATACATAGTAGGTGGTATTGTCCAGGCACTCTTTTAGTTTCTGTTGGAGTGTTCTCTGAGACTTAGAGGGGGTGAGTGTAACTTTTGGAAGACAGCCAGCTGAATCAAATACCTTGCTCTGGAAAGACTTTTTGACATAGAAGGTTCAAGATTCTCCAGATAATCAGTAGGGCAAGTTAGTGAGGGACTGACAGCAAGGAGTTCAGTCTAACATACCTCTATATACTCACAACCTCAAGAATTTCCTCACATGTGCAGAAATCCTTTGGGAGTGCGAACAAATAGGGAAATATCGCTACAATAACCCTCTCAATGGAGGAATGCAGGAGAGCCAGGTAAACCAAATCAGTAAACCAAGGCAACACCACAGGGCAGAAAATCACACTGATAACACTAATAGAACTACACTGCTTTTGGAACATCCCACAAATATAAAGACATCACATACACTATATCTAAACAAGGTGACAGCCTGATAACATTTTCTTTATAATTTTACGTGGGATCTAGATTCTCTAACGTAATAGATGGAAAGTCCGAGATACAATCAAAGAGCACCCATCATACCAAGTGCCTGGATAATATAACTTGCAATGAGAGAAGGTGATCAACAGATACCAGTGAAGTAGGGACATTAGGGCACAGTAATGTGGCTTAGCTCTTGGGCATGACCTGTCAAATGCCATGACTTGCTAACTATGTCCACAGAGCAGCAGCTCCTGAACCTGGCACCTGATACCAGGCTTCTGACATGAGATTGAGCCAGGCCCAGTAGCTGACACCAATCTTCTAGTACTAGATCAAACAAGTTTTGAAGGGATGGCCCAAACCTACTGTCAGAAGAAGATATAAAAGATGGTAGCATTTGACGCCATCATCATTGTCCTCTTGCTCTTCCAGTCCTCTCATGTGTACAGGACAGATCTTCTCTGTTTCGTTCAAAGCATCTTTTGTCCTTGAGCAATTTTGGGGCACTTCTTTTCCTTCTGCCCTAAAATAAATGTTAAACTTTACCAAATGTTCCATCCATTGGTTTGCATGGGACAGTAAGAATCTGGTCACTATGACACCCATTAATACTACCTCCAAAATGAGTCACAGGTTGAGATTTTCTGAAAAGAATTATAAAGCGACAATCAAAAATGCTTGAACAGTCAAGTATACAATATCTTAAAATAGGAAATATTACTAACAAAATAGAACACAGAAAACAAGCTAAAATGAAATTAAAATATTAAAAATTAAAAACACCCAAATTTTTAAAAATACTTAGATGGACTCAATTCTAGAGTGAAGCTGACAGACGTTAAAATCAGTAAACATGATTCTGGACATGGGAATTGGAGCAATCAGAGAAAATGAATAGACATTTAAAAATAAATTAGGAAGCAGACATGTTGGGGTGAAGCTATCTGCACCCGAGGATGAAGCCACTGCTTCTCATGAGCTTGGCAGGACCTCATGGGAAGTGTGCACAGCTCAGTGAGCTGATGCACAGAGTGACTTGACCTTCGCTTGAGATAATATAGACATTGCCTCCCTTGTTCTCTGTGAAACCACAGCAGCATGAACCAAGGTATGCTGCTCTACTGCAAATTAGATATTCTTCCTGTGCCAGATCCTGCCCTCCCCTTAAACTCTATAAACTTGTTCTTATGCTGATTGCATAAATAAATGTGCTGCACGTGCTGGGGAGTTCCCTTCTCCCATCAGGAGAGAGAGCTCTAGCTGACCTCAGCTTTCTGCATCTTAACTCTTGTTTTCTTCATCCCCCACCGTCCTCCCTCCAGAATTTCAAGACCTGCACTGGCTGCAGCATTTTGGCACCTGGGCAGAGGCTGGAACACAAGGAAACTCATCATTCCAAGTGAGAGGACACCTGGGTTTTCATGCACACACAAAACAGGCTCGTGAGAGTGACAAGGGAGAGAGGTGCATTGACTTCATAAGTATTGACTTTGTCAGGTGTAAAACATGGGGCAAACAGGCTCATGAGAGCCTCAGCTGTATATAGAAGTGATTGCTGCATTATTGAAAGTAGAAGGTTCAAACACAAAGATTTTACAGTTGACAGCGTTTTTCACTTTTGTACAAGGGATATATCTATGGCTCCCAGAATGAGGAACTGTGAGCCCTGAGACATGGAGGCTTGTTGCTGCAGCAATTCCACACCCAATCTTGATGGCTGAGAGTCATAGCATATTCCCATATTTACCTTTTCTTTATGAGCCCTCATCAGGGAGTGTCTTGATGATCCTGCCCTCGTTGAGGTGACCACAGATTTGGCTTGGGGCACTATTTTAAAATGACAAAAGACTATCCTGGGACATGAGTCTTTACTCAAAGACAGGACCACCATATCCCTGAGCCCTAGACAGAAAAGGATGATGGACCAACACCCTCAAACCATGGGTCCTCAGCCTTTTAATTCAGCCCAATCAGATGAGGAGGGAACTGTTAGGGAACAAGGACAGGCTTTCCTTGCTAGAGGAATGTTTTGCTGATATTTCTATTTCAAAACTGCCCAAAATGAATCCACAACTTTATCTGTGCCACAAGTGTCTACTTCCACTTTCTCAGCTCAGAGAAATTTTGCAGCTGCAACTTTCTCCTTTCATGGAGTAGAGTTATCCTCTCTCTCCCTTGCAATTGGCACTAAAAGAAGCCAGATGGGTGGGGGAGTCCATCGAGGATTTTCAATATGTGTACCCTGTTCTTCAAGCCCAAGATCACAACAATCTGGGACAAAACACACATCTTTACGAAGCTTTGCCTTTTAAGACTTTACAGGAACTGACACAAGCAACCACTGCCTATGGCCACAGCCCTTTTTATCCTGGCTTTTATTGAGCACATGAGATAACAGGCAATGGCCCCAAATGCTTGGAAAAGAATAGCTAAAGCATATTTAAGTCCAGGTGATTTTTTTTTGTGGAAGGGAAATTTTTGGTCTGTGTATGGGTCATGCCACACACAATGCCACCCACCACATGGCCATTACAAAAAACATGTTAACTGCAGAAGGTGCATTTGCCGCCACAAATCATCAACTTACCTTTGACATTCAAGCCTCTGAACAAATTAAAGTAACTTCTACAAGGGTTTGGAGGGAACTTCCTTCAAGGGGTGAGACACCCCTTGATCTGACTTCCATTCACCAGGGACCTGATGAACCTCTTCAGGATTTTGTGGCAAGCCTATTGCAGGACAGTGGGAGGATTCTCAATAACACAGGGGCTGGCAAGTTAATTGTTCAACAAAAATGCAAGTAAGTGGCATAAAGAGGCCTTACAGGTGCACAAAAAATGGGCTGCACTGTCTGAGATGATTTGAATTTGTGTTGATATTGGCCCCTCATATTTTCAGGGGCTGCCTTGGCTGCAGCTATATTTAGGTCATTCATTCACAGCCCAAAGGAAAGAGAAAGAGCAAGGTCACCCATTTCAACTGCAGAGGTGGGGAGCCTGTTGAATGAAATTGCTCTGCTGTACCTGCTGGGGAAGCACAACTTCTATCTATCTGTCCCTTCTAGTACCTGTCCAAAGTGTAGATAAGGATATCATTGGGCAAACAAGTACAAATCCAAAACTGATGTGGAAATGCCACCTCTTCTGGGAAACTTCCAGCAGGGCCTGCCCTGGCCCCACCAAATGGTAGAAGCAGATCCCTAATTCCTCCCCAGCCCTATTCTCTGCTGCCAAACGTGTTTCTGACTTCTGGTGAACAACAGAGTTAGTGGAGGCTTGTACCTCAGCCCCTCCTCCAGATTTATCTTAACTCCAGAAATGGGACCCCAAGCTGCTCCTACTGGAGTATCTGGACTTTTACCCCAGGGAACTGTAGGACTCCTGCTAGGCTATAGCAGTCTCACTATGAAATTTGTCCAGGTTTTAGTGGGTATCATTGATGCTGATTATACAGGTGAGATCAAAATTATGTTTCAAACTGTTCAACACCTTCTTCAAGTCACCCCAGACTCTCACATTGCCCAACTGATCATTCTTCCATTGTCAAAAATTGGAAAGTGTATAAATGAAGAGGGTCCAGGGTTTTGGGTCTTCTAATGTTTATTGAGTTCAACACATGAAAGAAGATCATCATGAGATGGAACTAATTATTGAAGGAAAAATATTCAAAGAGTTTTTGGATATAGGAGCAGATGGTTCAGTTATTTCTCTACACCACTGGCCTATGGAAGAGCAGTTAGGTGTTGTACCTACAGATCTACAGGGGGTGGGAAGTGTTCCTCATCCTAGTAGGAGTGTAAATTGTTGACCAGGAGGGATGCAGAAAGCCACTCAAGACAATTTTCACCTTATGTCCTTCCCCACATAACAGTCAACTTACAGGGTTGGGATGTTTTACAGGATATGGGGCATTTTTAATCAGTCCTAGTTTCTTGGTAACTCATCAAGTGTTAAAACAGGGTATGAAATCTTACTCTATGAAATCTTACATTAAAAGTGAAAAAATACCTAGACACAAGGAAAAATTATTTCAAAATCAGATTCCTGAAAAATGACCATTATGAGGGATATACGAAGAACTTTCAAGATGCAGTGTAAAAAACTCTCAAAAATATAATTAGAGATTGGCAAATGACATGAACAGATAGTTTAATGAAATGGGTATGTAGATGGTAAACAAGAACGTTAATAGATGTTTAACAGCATTTGTTATTAAGAAATGCAAATTTAAAATATGATGATAAATCACTTAGTATTTAAGGGAATGATGTAGAAAAATGAATAGTGGCATATTAAATGCTGACGATTGGATCATTAGTGGGAATGAAAAGTTGTAAAGCCACTCTTGAAAACAGTTTGGCAAGTGTTTGCAGGGAATGAAATGTGCAAAAGTTATTCCTCACAGCAATTAAAGTCCTCAGTATTTACTTAAGAAAAAGAAAACTTAAATTTCGCACAAAGAATTGCCCACAGCTGTTTTTGCAGTTTTATTTTTCTAAATTCTAACACTAAAATCAACCAGAAGGTCCTTCAGGTGAAAGTAAGCAAACTGTATTCATCAACAACACAATACCAGTTGGCAGTGAAAAGAAATAAACTATAGGTAATGGACAATGACTTGGAATAATTACCATGGAATTACAACTATTGATGCATCCAATCACTAAAGGTTACATACCATATGACTCAATTTATGCATCATTTTTAAAATGACAACATTTAGAAATGCAAGAGAATAGTCATTGTTAGGGCTTAGAAATGAGGGAGAGGGACAAGCATTGGTGGCACATGTCTATAATCACAACATTCAGGTGGGAAGATCACTGCAAGTTTGAGACCAGACTGGGCTATACAGTGAGTTCAAAACCAGTGTGAACTACATAGTGAGGCCTTTTCTGTAACAAACAGACAAACCAAAATGAAGTAACTGTGAGAGAGGATGGAGAAACAGAGTTGTTCCAGCTTGTATATAGATGTTAGCCCAAAGCCTCCAGTGATGTTGGAGTTAAGGGTGCCCCACCTGAGTGTGAATGGCACCACTCAAAATGTGCATAGCCTGGTTATAATATAAAGACGCTGCTGCTGCTTACTGCCTGTTCCCTTCTGCCTGCCCTGCAGTGCCATAGACTGTGTCTCCTCTGTGATGCCCCTCTATCATGCCACCTTGATTTGGAGCCACCTGACTAGGGACTGAAACTCTACCAACTATGAGCTGAAATAAACCCTTCATCCTATAATGCTGGGTGATGGGTAATTAGTCTCTGCAACAACAAAATTAACTAAGACAGAAGGTTTAATTGCAAAAGGAAAACATGAGAGACATTTGCAGCATTGGAATTTTTCAATATCTTGACTATCGCAGTAGATCCATAAATGTATTCAGATGACAGGGCTGTGTAGCACTAAATCAATGTGCACACTTATAGAGGCATGAGGTCAAGTAAAAGAAGTGGAGAAGTCTGAATAAGACAGTCGTGTTTTAAAAGTGTAAGTAGCCTCATTTTATAATATTCGGCAAAACCAGATAAAGTATTTGACAGATCCCTGGATTTCTAACTGCATGCAGCTCTTCAATTATATCAATAAAAATTAGTTATAACTAGGAAATCTAAGTCAGTTAATAGTGAAGGGTTATACCGGAAGACATTTTCATTTAAAAACCATTGTTCCTTTAAAGCTTTGAAGATTTCCTCATTATCTTGTAAGAAGAATGATGTTGAGCTACATCTTCTTCTATTTTGTATTTGATGGTTTTCTGGAAAATTTTAAGATTTCCTTTTTAAAAGCAGTGATTTATAATTTCACCTCTGTGTGTCTAAGTGTTGACAATTTTCTTTTCAGTGTGTTTATGATTCAGCCCATTTTAATATGAAACCATGGAAATTACATAAATTTTCTTTTTATTATTGTTGAAATTTTTTGAAGTATTCAATAATTACTACATTTTGTCTCCAACATTTTCTCCAATATTTCTATCTCTATGCTTTTTTAGATGGTGTTTAGAGGATATTCCTCAAATTTATTTTTTAATCCTTTTGAAATTTAGTTTTAGTTTTCAGGAAATTTTTATTTTGTTATTTCTTCAATGAATCTTTTGAAAATTGATGAGATACTTTATATTTTTAATATATCTCTCAGTTGATAGCAGTTAAAGCCTGGTTTTGTGTTAGTTTTTTTCTACTTCCTAAATTCTCTCCTGTTAAAAGAGGTTTTCTTTGGTTTATATCTTGATTTTGTTTTCAACGCACAGTATTTTTTTTTATTTTAAAAGTAAAAGAATGAAAACATATCAACAAACAGGCTACCATTTACAAAGTAGCACAAGAATAGTACAAGCAATACTGAATTACAGACAAGGTGACAGAGAATTAACAACGGTTATTGTATTACATATTGATAACTTCAAATTGATTACTCAGGAAAACAAATATAGCCATGTAAGATGAATCAAATAATTTTAATCATTAACCATTCCTTTCAATAAAGCAATATAAGTCAGTGGTACCCAGCTGTCCTTAGACAAAGGTTTCCTATATAGAACATATAAAGAATTAAAAAACATCAATCTCCCCAAATTCAAAGACCAAATCCTAAAATGGGCATCTGAAATGAATATACACTTCTCACATAAAGAAATACAAATGGCAAATAGGTACATGAGAAAATGTTCCACTTCATTAGTTGTTCAAGAAATTCAAATGAAAAGAACGTTGGGATTTCATGTTACCCCAGTAAAAATGACTATCATTAAGAAATCAACCAATAACTAATGCTGGCAAGACTGTGGAGAAAGGGGAACTCTTCTCTACTGCTGGTGGGAACGCAAACTGGTGAAACCACTGTGGAAATCAGTATGGAGATTTCTAAGCAAACTAGGTCAAGAGGTCCCATTCAACCCAGTTTTCAGAAGATCTGAAAACATCATATCACAGCGATATATGTGCATCCATGTTTATAGCAGCATAATTTGTAATAGCTAAATCATGGAAGCAGGGGGCTGGGGATTTAGCTCAGGGGGCTGGGGATTTAGCTCAGCGGCAAAAGTGCCTGTCTGGCAAGCGCAAGGTTGTGAGTTCGGTTCCCGGTACTGGAGAAAAACCAAAAAATAAATAAATAAATAAATAAATAAATCATGGAAGCAACCCAAATGTCCATCCACTGAGCATTGGATAAAAAAATTGTGGTACTGCTATATAATGCAGTATTACTCAGCTATAAAGAAAGATAAACTTGAGGCTTTTATAGGTAAATGGTCACAACTAAAGACCATACTCATTAGTGAAATAAGTCAGACCTGCATGTGTAAGCAATGTATTGTCTCACTAGTGTAAGAACCTGAAAGAGTGAATAAAAATTAGGAGGTATGGTAAACATTGTGCAATGAAAGGACACTGCTCAAAAGTGAAGAGCAACTGGAATGAGGGAAAAGAGAAAAGAAAGAAGGGGAAATTTATGTATCAATGCACAGTATTTTTAGCAGTGGCAAAGAATTAACAGTTTTCCTTTACTAGCGAGGAAAAAGAAAGTTGAACGGTCCTGCATATACTGTGTACATTTTGCTACCTTAAGCATATGTCTTCTGGGTGAGGATCAGGCATATGAAAATTTTATGGCAGCTTTTTATTTGCAAGAATGGGAGCAAGAGTAGCACTGTATGCTCTTTTTTGCCTCAGGTCATGCTCAGCATGTTAGTTTGTTTAAAGTTTTATTCTAGATAGCCCCATTTGCAAGGAAGGTTGTAGTAGACATGGGCAGCTGCTGCTGTGACCCTGCCATCAGCTCCACTTTTGCTCCTGACTTCTGCACAGCCTGGTAGACAATCTTGGTGCAGTATCAGTTCGAAGCGCCTTTGTTTATGAATGAGACAGTGTTTGCCTCCTGTGATCCTTCATCATTCTATGTGTTTCCTGCAATTTTCTAGAAATTGGCTAAATATTTCTCACCATTCCACAGCACCCTCTGGTTTCCATCGTTATTGTGGTATCCGCTGTGTGTACCTTTACAATTATCTTCATACAGCAAAGAAAGAGAAAATATGTATTTGTGTTCATTCTTCAAGCACGAGTCTCAGTTAATATATTCTTGACAAAAAACCACTTCAATTTTAAGTAGTGATTTAAATATCAATTGATATTATATTTTCCACATAAATATAATTGAAAACTAGAGCTATACTTACACTTACCTAAAGTATAATCATGTTTGTTTTACTTTACTCATAACTCATTTCCCCGTGACTTTAGTTGCTAGGCTTTCATAATTAAAATTCAATGCCCATTATATAACACAGGACAGTAAATATAGTTAAGAGTAGCGTATTATATATTTTAAATTACCTGGAAGAGAAAATTTTGAACATTCTCAGTACAAAGAAATGCTAAGTTTTTGAAATGGTGGATATGTTAATTATACTAACTTTTATTATTCTACAATGTATACATGTTTTAACAGAGCAGGCAGCATTCTATAAATATTGTGTCAATTAAAAGTAAAGTAAAACTTTCAGAAAACAAAAATATAGTCTCTATAATAAATATTCCAGCAAAGTATCTTCAATCCTTGCTAGATATAGTTTTAACTAAAGAGAAGCGCCTCACATATTATGCATTACTGATCAATGCTAAGCACACATTGCTCAGTCAATTCATATTTTCTTGTAGACGCTATAAATGTAATTTTAATGTGCAGTGATGTGTAGTTGTCAAACATCACCTCTCTGGCCTTAAAATCAATCTCCATTCCAACCTTGTCATGAGTCTCACTGACAGTGAAGTCACTTATCCCAGTGGAGCAGAAAAGTAAAAACAGAATCATTCTTTGGAACTACTGGTACAATGTATTTATTTCATTTAGTCTAAAACCAAAGCACCCAAGTCACTTCAACCATGCCAATAACAACAAAATATCTTTTAATCCTTTCAATCCCTGAATACATAAAACATTTTGTCAATTATATATGTATTTTATTTTTCCACACTGTATATTATGCACTGTATTCATTTTAGTTAACAATGTGTGTCTGATTAGAAGACTCAAACAAAAGCATTGAGGAAAATAATCAAGGGAAATATTTTTAAAACATACGAGAAACAATCATAGATACTCTTGACTTAAACATTTTCCATGAAAGTATGTATTAAGTACAATGTAAGTAGGGCTGGTGATAGAGCTCAGTGGCACAAGCACTGGCCTGGCAAGTGCAAGGTCCTGAGTTTGATTCCTAGTACCAAAAAAAAAGTATAATGCAAGTAGATGATAGGTAGATGATGGATGGATAGATAGATAGATAATAGATATGGTGCTACAACATTTAAAATTTAATTAACATCAAAGTGAAAAGAAGTAGTAGAGTTTGTTTTAAATCAATTTCACTCTGAATAACTAAATAATTGACACAGTGATTTTCCCTTCTGTACCTAGATGCCAAAATAAGACGTAAGACTTCTCTGAAGAAAAAATAAGAGGGAGCCCAAAGCAGTAAGTTTTTAATCTTGTACTTACAAAATCACTGTGATTTTCCCTTTCTCACAAAGTTAAGATTAGACCAAGAAAACATATATTTCCCATGGTATGAACTAGAGAAAAGATAAAATTTTTTATTATGATTTTACTTGTCTTCCCTATAGATTGTACATATTGGAGAAAAAAGTAGGGTGGAGAAAACTTTATGGTAGTTCTAATAATCTTCATGATTATTTTTATTGAACAACTATGACAAGCAAATAATTGTTTTTCTTGGTATTAATTCTGCTGTTATATTTAGAAATGAGATATTTGCTTAAGTAACTTGTTCAGAGAGTCCAATTATTACTATAAACAATCCTAAAATATCAGGAGCTTAAAATAGCAAGTTTATTCTTAGCTCACATCAGTCCAGAGCAGGGTTCTGCTCCATATCAGCATGCAGGAGATATTTGTGTTGCTGTGCTTTCCCAGTCCTCTGTGCTCTGTATTTCCTGGGAGTTCTGCATTCTCACTACAACCTGTAGTCGATGTTGGAAGTTGAAGGAGGAGAGAAAAAGTAGAGAATTGGGAAAGTTACAATTCCCTTGATTGTGCAGAGTGGATACATAAACAGAAGGTATCTTAATACTTTTTATGTTCTACTCCCTTATATCACCCATCCCTGCATCTCCGTATCTCCTTTCCTTTTGACAAAGATGAAATTCCCTATTTCCTATTCTATCTTTTCTTGATCTGTATTTATTACTAATTCTTTGGTTTTCCCATTTTGTGACAATTAATCTTGTGTGTCTGATTTATTACACTTAAAACTATGCTCTCAATGTACATTCACTTTCATAAAAATGACTCAGATGTATCCTTCTTTATGGCAGTGTAGTACTTCATTGTGGATAAATACCATATTTCTTTTGTACATTCCTCTGCTGAGGAATATAGAAACTGCTTCCAAGATTTAGCTCTGATGAGTTGAGCTGCTTTAAATGTAAGTATATATGTATCACAGTAGCATGACATCCTAAACTCTTTTGGGAAAATACTCAGAAGGCGAATAACTGGATAAAATGAATTTCTAATTTTGCAGACCTCTCCATGCCGATTGCCATAGTGGGTGTACAAGTCTACATTCCCACCAGCAATATAGACGAGTGCCTGTTCCCTTGCAGCATCACCAGCATTTGTTACTGTTTGATTTCTTGATGGTGGCCATACTGTCTGGAGTAAGGTGAAGTCTCAGTATTGTGTCAATGTGCACTTCTCTACTGTTCAGAGATAGTGAAAATTCTCTCATATATTTATTGATCATTAGTATTTCTAAGATGAATCTGTTCAATTCAGTTACCCATTACAGGCACTCAGATCAGTGAAACAGAGTAGAAGATGCAGAAACAACCCCAGGGACATTAAATTATCTGATCTTTGACAAACTACCAGAAGCATAACCTGGAGGAAAACAACCTTCATAAAGATAGTACTGGAAAACTGGTTACACGTTTGCAGATTAAACGTATGACCATGTGCCACAATGAAATCAATATGGCTCAGAAACCTAAATATGAAAACAGAAACACTTAGTCAACTGGAAGATATGATAGTAAAAGCCCTGAAGACATTGGTATAGGTAGGATTTTATGAACGGAACTCCAGTTGCCTAAGAAATAACATTAAGAATCACACTCTTTTTCAATGTCTATTGCACTTTATGGGCTTTATTCACCCTTTCACGTTCTTATACTAGGGAGACAATATGATGGTTATGCAGGTAGGTCTGATTTACTTCACTTATGAGTTTGGTCTCTAGTTGCATCCATTTTCCTATAAAAACCTCGCATTTATCTTTCTTTATAGCTAAGTAATACCCCACTGTATAAAAATATCACATAATTTTTATCCATTCCTCTGATGATGGCATCATCTGTAATTATTTTATTATTTTTTATTCTCTTTAATGGTTTAATCAGTCTTGCATTCTTACATCTGAGAGTCTGATCAATTTCACTGAAGGTAACAATATGTAACATAATAACCATTGTTGAAATCCTGTATCATTTTTATTGTTTTGGTGTTGCTTTTTGTCTTCGTTGTTATTATTTTATTTTTTTCTCTTTAAAGTAAGAAAATCAGTTCCTGGAATTATTTCAAATTAAAAAGCTTCTGTACAGCAAAGAAAACAACCAACAGAGTAATAGATAAAGAATGGAAAACATTTTGCTGGCTAGTGTTTTTATTATGTTTGTTTTATTATTTTAGGACCTATTCCCCAAATGAACATATCTTCAATATCTTTGCACTTATTCATTTCTATCATCTTAAAAGTACAATCTATGTAACCAAAATGTGGAACTGCCTCTTCAGACAGTATTAAGAATATCAGGACAATACCACTAGAGCATCAAACCAAGTGAGACCCTCTTAAGTTCGTGCCTTTTCCACATGCACGTACCCAGAAGTAGCTTTTGCTTACACTCCACTAGAACTAGGATGTGTCTTCTAGTTGAGTACATAGCAGGAAAAGGCAGTGTTGCTTGGCAAAAGCATTAATGAAAATCACTGTTAACAAATTTGCACGTACTCAGTGGCTTAAATAATGCAGATTTATTATTGTAAGTTTCTGGAGAGCTGAAATTTGAAATGGGTGTTACTACACTAAAGTCTCACTGTCAGCAGAGCTGTGTTCCTTTTGCAATGTTCTAGGGAAACTTCCTTGTACTTGTTTTTTCTATTTCTCAGAGGCCACATTCCTTGGCCTGTAGTCCCTTCCTGAAACTTTAAAGGTGGAAACTTAGCATATAGCTGATGATTCTTCCCTACTCAAATCTCTTCTCAAATCTCTTTTCAAACAGCCAAGATTTTTGATTACTCATGTAATTGTATATGACCCATGTTGTCCTTAACTTACTGATGCCTAAACAGTCCAGGGAAAGTGGATGGGGTCAGGCTCCTGGTTGGGGGATTAGGACGTTAATATCCTGGTGAGCCATTTTTCTATGTACATCAATAAGCAAATGGCATTATTCCTACCACATCAGCTATACCATGAGATTTGTGTAAAATACACTTTTTAATGAATTCTATGTAAATAGGGTGTTTCTAGAAGTAATTAGACCTAATTAAAATAATATCATATTATAGAAATAATAAGCTCTTTTGAGAAGATTATTAAGAGATTCTGGTATTAAGTTTTTTCTTACACATTCTTCTTAAAAAGTTTATCTTAACAAATGTATTTTAAGACCACTTTAAAAGGATAGGTATAAAATCAACAAGTCCTAGATCACCTTTTTTAAAACTTTGTTGTGAGTAATATATTTGTAAAAACAACACAGATATATGAATTATATGAGTGAGGTACTGAAATTGAATCAGTTTGGGCAAAAAAGCAAAATAAACAAAAGTCAAAAGTTTAAATATCCATAAACTATTTTTCTTAAAATCAAATCTTTTGATGACAAATGCAGTTGCTTTGAATTCTGATAAAATGTAACCTGCCAATCCATGCAGAAAAGTTTTAAGGGAATTTCATTTATGAGCCCCCAAAAGGGAAATAGCTACTAACTCTTCTCATTTTTAATTAGTAGAGGTAAAATGTTCTATTAGATATTTAGAAGCATGTTCAAACACTGTGGTGGGGTACAATGACAGACAAATCATATTTTTATTCTTCTTTGTTCAACTTCAATTTAGTTGAACTATTTCTGAAAGAATGAGCATTCCCCTTGGGTGCCCTCTGCTTAATTTCCACTGTGCATCATTCCCCTTTTATTAATAGGAGAATTTGGAGAAAGAATGAGAATTCACTTTGCAAAAGCAAAGAGAAATAGGTGGAGTAATTCTAGGCATTTTATTTGCCCTGACCTCGACAACTCTGTATGGGAAATAATACTGTAAGACCACTTCATTAGGTACAGCGTCTGATAATAATTAAAACCCACGTATAGAGGAAGGAAGGAAGATGTGTCCAGACACAGGCGATATTTTGGACTATTTATCTTTTATCAGGAGTTTTATTAGTATCAAAAATTGCAATGTTAATTTGAATGCTAGTATATCAGAAAATGTTACCTTTGTACTTGTGCGCTAGTTAACACTCCTGTGTGTGTGCACCAAGAATGAGTATCTCTAACACCTGAGCAGCACACACTAATATAGTGAGTTCTTGCCTGTGCTGTTTGTATGTGTGAATGATAAGCTTTGCCTCTGCTGTAGGTGTCTTGTCCCTCTAGAACATAGAATGAAGGGAGACTCACACCCGGGACATGCTACTCTTATAGCTAATAGAAAAAAAGCAACAAAGTCAGTGGAAATTGACAACAAGACATAAAGATTCCTCCAAGAATAGACTTGCTACATTTCTAGCTCATTTTATTAGCTAATTTGAGTTACAGGTTCAAACTTGCTATTAGGAAGTAGAAGTAAATTTCACCTACAGGAAGTCAAAGTAAAGCATATTGTAGGGTGCAAGATATGCAAATCTCCAATACCAAAAGGGAAAAGAGCGAATAGCTGGGATTCATGATGTAATCAACCACGTCCATTTATACAGTTCATAGTAGGACAGAATCTCTTTTATATTTTTTATTAAACTACTGAGATTTTTAAATCATCCCTTTTATGTTTTGGAAGTTACAAAATCAAAGTAGAGGTCTTTTGATAATGTATTGTGAGTGACTACAAATTGAAAAAGAGTATAAAATTCAAAGAAAGTGAGAGTAAATATTGACTCCTATATTTTTTTTTTCTGCTCAGAAAAAAAACACACAGACGTATTACTTACTAATCTATCATCTGTTGTTCTCTAGAAATGGATCATTATTTTTTAGCATGTCTTTGTAACCAACTAAATGATTACATTTCTCAGCCTTCCTTGCAGGGAATGTTAATTGGTCATAATGGGAGTTCATGGGTGGTACAATTGCAAAAACTCTTAAGAGTGCCCATGGGGTTAGTATACACTTTTTCACAACTAACAACTTCCATTTTCACCTTCTTCCTGCCTAGAGACCAAACCACATGCTTGCAGAGCTTCAGTTACGCGGTCCCTGATTGTGAAGATGGGTATTGAGTGCCAACCATGTGGGACTTGAACATTAAAGGTGTTTTACACCCTTACTATCCACCCACAGCCTCTGTGTTTGTCCTGAAGTGATTAACTCTGGATTCTTTTTTGAGAGGATTATGTAAATGTCACTCTTGTTTGACTCATTATTACTTTCCATTTCTCTTAATATTAACTGGTCAAAATTAGTATATGGTACAGGACTTAATTAAGAAATACTGATTAAAATTTTAAGATAGCTAGTTACAGATTTTTTTAACAAAAACTGGTGAAGTATTTACTGGGAAATAGATGATGTGAAATAAGATGGGAAAGAAGATAATAGAGTAAGAGTAAAATGTATAAAACCCAGAAGAATACTGAAGAGGTATCACTATTCAGTCAAATGAGCAAAACTAAAGAAATGCTAATATGTAAATTAAGGTCATAATTGAACAAAACTTAAACATTTAGCTCTAATAATATATAGATGTGGTTATATGTCTCTGAGTACATACACATAAGAACAAATTCCTGTACTGGTAAATAAAAGAAAGCATCAGAGTTTTGCATATTAATGGTGTTAAATGAGATCAATCTTTTGTGAAAATTCAACTTGGGACACAACCATGGACAATCCTCAGTTAAGCAGATAAACTAAGATACTTTATCCCCTGCTGTACAAGTTATTTGGACGGGGCTGGGGATTTAGCTCAGCGGCAAAGCGCCTGCCTGGCAAGTGCAAGGTCGTGAGTTCCGTTCCCGGTACCGGAGAAAAAAACAAATACAAGTTATTTGGAGAACTGCTGCTTGTGAAACTGGTGACTGAGTACCAAAGATGCTGTAGCTAAACATTAAAGGCTTTTTATATCCTTTCTGTCTCCATATGCGTCCCGAAGTGATTAACTACGGATTTGCTTTATTTTTGCCACTTGCTTTCCTTCTACAGGGTGCTCAGGGACAGCTACTCTTAACCGATGGAAACTGCTGTATAAATTCCATTTAAAATGGGGCCTGGGCATTGTGAATACCCATGTGCTTAAGATGCTTTCTTGAAAACCTACTCTTCCAATTTTTTTCATTCTTTGTGTTAGTCCCCCTGGTTAGCCAAAAGGGAGTATGAATGGAAACTTTTATATCAGTTTGTAGAATCTTTTTCCACTTAATTAAGTTGCTTTCCAAACAGTAGGCTAAGCAGGGACACCTCAGTATTTTCTCATTTCCCAGGCTCGGAGGTTCACATCCTGGTTTTGCCCTTCTTCATTTATTCTTCACCACTTGTAAAAAGCCTCTTAGCTGCTGCTGATTTTACTTAGAAATCTACACATAAAAACATATCCACCATCCTTAAGACTTCTTCCTCACCTAGAAATGGGTCACATCAACTCCTAAATGGCAAACTAATGTCCTTTTATTGGGTGTCTCTGAGGCCCTCCTATCCTTGGTGGATGCCCAGCAATGAGTTGTCATTTAGTCAGATCATAAGACTGGACTTATTTATGGAAGTTCAACAGTATCTTAACATTTCTTTGTTCTGTGTCTTTCACAGGCGATTTTCTTTTCAGCAGAGAAACACATTAAGTCATTTTCACAGAAGTGGAACAGAAGGGACATTACAAAGCTGCAAACTCTAGTACATGCTCTGAATATAACTCTCCACCCCATGCATACAGCTTTGCTAAAAATAAAAATTTCTTGAGAATTCCTTTAGTAAAGGGCATTGAAACATTATTCACTTCCTTAATATTTTTGTTTCTTCTTCCTTTTCTAAACAGTATTCAAGTGCTGGTAAATATTCTAGGTGACTCTTCAATTATTAAATAATAGTATAAAATCAGCCATCTGTAATAAATACAGAAAATATATTTTAAAATACAAATATAAATATATAGTTACTTAGAAAAGTAAAAGAGATGCATGTGGCTACATAAAATTAATGCTGAGGAACTAATTAATTCAAATTATGACGGACTCCATGACTGTAGCTTGACATCAAAGTGTAGTATAAGCATTTCTCTTCAGTATTATGCACTAGTGACACTAAATTAATGAAGCAGTATCTCAGCCATAGTCTTTACTATTTTGGCCTGGACACTACATAGGGTCATGCTCATCTCAAATTACTTATATCGGGAGCACAACTGCATGTAATGCAATATGGTTCAGAAAAAGAAAACAAAGACCTTTTCAAATAGTTTTGTGATAAAATAGCACTAATATCAAATACTAGTGATAATGTAATCTAGGGCAGGTGTAATCAGCATATGAACTGATAATTACTTATAGGTAGTAAACAATCAAACAGCTATACCATAAAAAGGAGATTTTAATTAGTTATAGTTATAAGCAGACATGATTCATAGTGAATCTTCTTTAGCTTGTAGAGCTAGAGAAAATTTTCAACATTTCTACAGTGGAACTGAATTTTTAATTTTTTATTATATTAGTAAATAGTCGCAGTTCATCCAGTTTACAATCATCTTGGGAAGTCATTACATATCATTACCAAATCTTGTCTCTTTTTTTTAATCCCCTTCCTTCCTCCTTCCCTCTTCCATTTCCCTATCCCATTTTTCATTCTTGTTGATATTAACTCACCTTATGACATATAATGTTTACATTAATTGAGGTTATTAGGCTGCAGGTGGCATTTTTTATTCAACAATTTCCCCTTTGCCCCTTTTTACTCCCTGTACTTTTTCCTTTGGATCACTTCCTTATCCATCTCCTTGTTCCCTCTATCCATCATTTATGATTCCCTTTGTTTGTACTTTGCTTTATTCACATGGGAGATACCATACAATATTTAAACTTGTGTGTCTGGCTTATTTCACTTAACATTATATTTTCCAGGTGCATCGATTTTCCTACAGATGTCTCAAATCTGTCATTATTTACAGCAAAGTAATATTCTATTGCATATAGATACCACATTTTCTTTATCCAAACATCTGTTGTTGAATATACAAGCTCTTCCTAGGATTTAACTACTATAGGTTGTATTGCTATAAAAATTGGTGTACATGGATCTCTGTAGTCTGATGTATTAACTTCTGGGGAAGACACCTAGCAGGGGGATCACTAAGTCATTTCAAATTGCTAATTTCAAGGAATAGAACAATTTCAACTGATTAATAAAAAGTAGAATTATTGGTATTTGGGGATCAGAAGAGGAAGGAGGGCAAGAAATGGGAAGGGAAGAAGAGGAGAAAAAGGTGGATGAAGAGGGCGAATAAAGGTTGGAAACAGGGAGGAGGAGGGAAGAAGTAGAGAGAGCTGTGTTTTAAGCAGATTGAGTGAGCAGAACATTGGTTGTGAGTAAGGAAAGTTCAGCTGAAGAACGCAGAATAATAAAGGAGTCAAGCATTAAGAGCTCATTTGTGTCCTAAAAACTAACAAGATTGGGCAAATAGTGATAACTTAGATTCATGGAGATATTTAGGTATCTTAATTTTGATATTGCACATGTTAGTTTTATTGTAATAACAAGTTATGTACTGTTTTATGTAATTTTCAAGCACTGAATTAAAAATTATTAAATAGCTCTTAAACTATCTAAACAATGTCTATGAAATAATTTTAATACAAAAGTCAATGCTATCTTTTCACTTATTCTTGTTTATCCATTGGAAAAAGTGGAGTACTGATCTTTTCTACTTCAGAATCTGCTTCTTAGAAGTGTATCAATTGCATTCAAATTCTTACACATAAGTGTTTCCGTTTAAGGTTATTTTCCTTTTTTACCTTGCTGATGCTACTTAGTGCAAATAGCTTGCTATCTTGTCGAAATAGAAAATGTCCACAGTAGATTGTATTTACCTTTCAGAAATGATTTCAAGTCTAATAAAGGAAAACATAAAGCCAGCAAAGCAGTTGCCACCACAACACCACTCCTCCCCCGACATTTTTAAAATAAGAGCACTTGTTTCTTTTAGGCATTTATGAAAGACTGAATGTCCACTATTTGATATGTTTTACTGTCTCTTGGAGTACCTTTGGTTTTGTGTATTTTAAACAGAAAGTCAGAAAAGACTCTTTCATTCATATAGCTTTGAGTGCTTCTGTTAAAAATAGAAAGAAGGAAGGAAATGAGAATGGCAATAATCCAAAGAAATAGAAAGGTTTGAATCCAAAATATGCCTTTAAATATTGTTAGTGCTTTTCTAAACCAATGCCTCAACAATAAGAGTTGCCTGTTTGATAGTAATTTATGTCAACATATGGTGTAAAATACTGTGGAAAGTTTCAGTGACTAAATATGGAATTCTATTTTCAATAATAATTTTTTAAAGAGAAAAAAATAAAAATACCAATAAAACAGTTTCAAAACAGATTGTTAAGAAAGTTACAATAATTAGTGCATTGCATATTTTTGTCTATGTAGTAGTTATTCATAGGACAAGATATAGACATGATACCTTGCCCAGACAATATTACACAAACCTTTCTTTCAATGACCTAGGAGAAACTAGTTGTGTAACTATCTTAAATATCTGTGTATACATATATTCTTTCTTTTTCCCTTTTTCCCTTTCCTCTTCCCCCACCACAGTGGTTTGTCTTTTTGTTCGTACATTTCCTTCTCACATCACAACATCTTTTGTACATTTTTGTTCTTATTTACTCATTCTGTTTCTCACATTCATGAGACAATATGATGTCTACACATATGGGTCTGATTTGTTCCAGTTAAGAGTATGGTCTCGAATTGCATCCATGTGCATTATAAAAGTCTCCAGTTTATCCTTCTGTATGGTTGAGTAATACTCCA
>NW_004955440.1:9131376-9141264 GCF_000276665.1 Chinchilla lanigera
CTGGGATTGCATTAAATTTCTGTAGCGGTTTTGGGTGTTTGTCCATTTTCACTATGTTGGTTCTTCGTATCAAAGAGCAAGGGATAGCTTTGCATTTTCTGATATCTTCTCCAATCTCCTTTTTTAGGGTACTGAATTTTTCACTGTATAAATATTTTCAATCTTTGTTAGACTGATTGCAAAGCATTTCATTTTTTAAGATGCTATTATGAAGTGTAGGCTTTTCCTAATTTCTCTCTCTGTGAGTTTGTTGCTTGTGTGCATGAATACTATTGATTTTTGAGTGTTGAATTTGTATCCCACTACACTACTGAATTTGGATATTAAATCTCCAAGTTTTTTGTGAAGATTGTGAGATCTTATACATGATGTATACATGAGAGTATCACATCATCTGCAAATAATGATAGTGTAACTTCTTCCTTTTCTAAATTTATTCCTTTTATTTTTTTGTGTTAACTTCTTTGGCTAATGTTTCCATATCTATATTGAATAGGAGTGATGATAACAGACATCTTTGTCTTGCTCTTCATTTTAGAGTAAAAACTTTCAGTTTTTGACCATTTAATACTATGTTAGTTGTTAGTGTGTCATAGGTGACTTTTATAAGATTGAGGTAAAGACCATCTATTCTAATTTTCTGTAGGGTTTTTATGTTAAATAGGTGTTGGACTTTGTAAAATGCTTTTTATGCATCTATTGAGATGATCATTTGATTTTTGGTCATTGGTTCTGTTAATACGGTATATTACATTTATTGATTTGCATATGTTGAACCATCTCTGCTTCTCTGAGATGAATCTTGGTCATAGTGTATAATCTTAATGATTTGCTACATTCTGTTTGCCAGGGTCTTATTAAGAATTTTTACACCTATGTTCACTAGGGAGATGGGCTTGTTTTCTTTTTTGGCTGGGCTCCTCTCTGATTTTGGAATCAGGTAACACTTGCTTCCAGGAATGATTTTGAAAGTATTTCTTCCCTTTCAATTTCTTTAAAAGTTGCAGCATTAGTGACATTAGTTCTCTAAATTTCTTGCAGAATTTCTTGGAGAATCTGTCAGGGCCTGGGCATTTTTGTTGGTAAATTTTTAATTTCATTGACTGATATTGGGTCCCTTAGAATATTTATAACTTCTTAATTTAGTTCTGGCAATTTCATTATGTCTAAGAATCTGACAATTTCTTCTGTGTTTTCCATCTTATTAGAATATAGGTCCTCATAACACGTGTTGATGATCTAGATTTCTATGTGCCTCATTGTGATTTCCCCCTTTTCAATCCCAATTGCTTGTATTTGTGATTTTTCTTTCCTCTTTCTGATGAGGTCAGCTAATTTTATCAATTTTATTTATTCTTTCAACAAACCAACTTTTCAATTCATTGATTTTCAGATTATTTTTTAGTACTCTATTGCATTAATTTATACTCTTGTCTTTGTAATTTCCTCCTTTGTATGAGTTTTGAATTTGACTTTTTCTTCTTTTTCTACAACTTTGAGGTTCAACATTAGGTTGTCCATTTGAGCTTGTTCTGTTTTCCTCATGTGTGAGTTCATCACTATAAATTTCTCTCGTAGAACTGCTTTCATTGTGTCCCATAAATTTTAGTATGTTATAGTGGCATAATTGTTTAGTTATATATACTGTTTAATTTTATAATTTCCTCTGTGACACATTGGTTGTTCAGAATGGTGTTGTTAATCTACATGTTTTTATGATTTCTGGTGTCATTGTTTTTGAGCTTCTTTGCATTATGGTCAGATGGAATGCATGGGATGATTTTAATTTCTCTACATTTACTTAAATATGCTTTGTCAGCTAATATATGGTCTACTTTGGAGAATGTTCCATGTGCAGCTAAGAAAAATGTATGTTCTGATATTTTGGGGTGGAACACACTGCAGACACCAACCAAGTCCATTTGTTCTAAACCTTGATTGAATTATAATATTTATTTGTTCAATTTTTTCTAGTTGATCTATTTGTGAGAGTTGGGTATTAAGTTCTGCCACCACAATTGTGTTAGTGCTTATTTGGATTTTCATGTCCATTCGTATTTGTTTTATGTATGCTGGTGAACCTGTGCTTGGTGCATAGATACCTATGATTGTTGTCTCTTCTTCTTAGTCTCTTTTCATCAGTTATGGCTTAAAGTTTGCATTGTCTACAAATAGAGTAGCTATGCCTGCTCTTTTCTGAGTTCCTGTGGCATGGAGAACTTTCCCCCATCTTTTTACTTTCAGTTAATGAATTTCTATTTGTGTTAAAAGTGTCTCTTGAATGCAGCACATTGTTGGATCTTGATTAATGAGCCATCCTTCCAGTCTATTTCTTTTGATTGATGAGTTGAGACCATTTATGTTCATGGCTATACTTGATATGCATTGGCTTTTCTTTGCCATGTTGCTTTCCTGATTTTGTTCCCTGTCTTTCTCCTGTTTCATTGCTTGCCCTGCCTGGGGGATTCTTTCTATTCGTGCTCAGGTGTTTGTGGTCTTCATTATCTCTTTCTAATATGTCCTTCAGAGCATTCTGTAGAGCTGGTTTGGTGACCAGAAATTTATTCAGTTGTGTTTTGTCATGGGAGTATCTTATTTCTCCATCAATTTTGAAAGATAGTTTTGTGGGATACATCAATCTGGGTTAACTGTAGTACTTGAAATTATTCATTCCAACTTCTCCTTGATTTGAGGTTTTGTGTTGAAAAGTCTGTGAATTTGATGGGCTTTCTTTTATAGATAATATGTTTTCTTTTTCTTGCTGTTTTTAATATTTTGTTCTTGTGCTGAATTTCTGGAATCTTGATTATTATATGCCTTGATGTAGGTTTGTTTTTGTTATACCTATTAGCAATTCTCTATGATTCTTTTATTTGTAGGTCAATTCTTTATCCATATTTGGGAAGTTTTGTGCCATTATTTCAGTGCAGACGTTTTTAATGGCTTTCGCACTGTCCCCAGCTTTCTCACTGACTCCAGTCAATCTTATATTCTTCGTTTTTTTTGCTTCATTCTGTAGCTATAGGATTGCTTTTTTGTGATTTCATGATTTTTAAGATATCTTTTTTTTCCTAGTTACTAGCCATGTTTCTGTCTTCTAATTCTGATATTCTATCCTTGTCTTCAATCAATCTGCTATGTATACATTCAATGGAGTTTCTAATCTGCTGCATTTCCATTTGGGTCTCTTTCATTGATTCCACTTCTTATCTATGTTTGGCATTCATGGTTTCCATCATTTTCCTGAGCTCCTCTATTTGTTTATCTACGTCTGCTTTAATGTCTTTCATTTTGATATGTATTTCCTTTTGCAATTTTAAGGTTGTTTGTTCTATGGCCTATCTTTTTTTTTTTTTTCCTTTACTTCTGCTGCTATTATTTCAGAGAGTTCCATTCTTTGGTTTCTTATTTCTTCTATCCCTCTGTGCTCTGGACTTGTCCTGGGTGGGCTGGACATTTGGGATTGCATTTTAATTCTTTGTCTTCTTATTTTCTATTTTATTTGTTTTTTGTATTTATGCTTGTAGATTTTTTATGTTAAATAGCCTTATCACTGGGGTCCAGGGGTTCCTAGGAGGGGTCTATTCTTCTGGATGTCTTCTAGATGTAGGTTTTCTTGGTCTTTATGTCTATTCCAAGAACCTACCTTGCCAATATATTAAGAATGAGGAGTTGCTATCTATTTGACTTAGGGCCCAT
The DNA here is from genome assembly GCF_000276665.1 of Chinchilla lanigera. Lineage (NCBI taxonomy): Eukaryota > Metazoa > Chordata > Mammalia > Rodentia > Chinchillidae > Chinchilla > Chinchilla lanigera. Next base: position 9,135,076 of record NW_004955440.1, read on the forward strand.
TCCTTTTGTACTGAATTGTGGTAATGGTTATGACTCCTTACAATCACAGTGTTGCCATACAAGGGGAAAAACTGATTATAACATATATAACATTTTGATTAAAGCAATTCACTTGGCAGTAACAATAAACTCAAATACAGCCTGGTACTACAAACTATGGTAACTATTAGCCTGATATCTATAACCATAGAAGGAAAGTCTATAGAAATGCAGTTTATTCCAACTTATACCAGGAACTTGAATGCCATGTTTCTCCATTAGTAGAGTGAGTTTACCTTGTTGTGTGGGGGTTAGGAGGATCAGAAGTTGGATGGAGAAATGAATGAGATTAAATATAGTAGGAGCAATGTAGGAGGGCACAAAATGATCATGCAGGTTTTGGGTAATTGTAGGGCACAGGAGGGAAGGATTAGAAGAGAAAGCCTAGGGGCTTTGAGGTGAACTAGAAAGAGATGAGAAAATGTTTACTCACATGAAAGTATCATAAAGTCAAGCAAAAATACTTGATGAAAGAGAGAAAGAAGGTGAGTAGAATAAAACACAAGAAAAGGTTAGAGATCACCTGTTGGCTTCTATTGCTATTACTGCATGAGGTTTCCACGCCTCTAGTTCTGCTTGTCCTCTGTGTGTGCCTTAGCCAGGATCCTATGGTGTTGCTGGTGTTCCTGCAGGTTTAAGGCCACTCTTCTCACCAGCTGTTGTGTCCTGGTTCAGTAGAAGGAGTGAGGAGCCAAATTCAGAATCCTCTCACCAGCCATACCATCCAGAGCAATGGAAGAAGGGTGTGGTGTAAAAATCACACACCTCTCACCAGCCAAAATATCTTGGGACAGTGAAGGAAGGGAGGAATCAATAACAATATTTTTTTAGATCTTGTTGATTCAAAAAGTGTTGCTCAAAGAAGATGCCCAATTTATGTATATTGCATTGTTTTCTCACCTTTTAGGAAGGTGATTAGAATATTCTATTGAAGAATATCAGTGAAGTATCTTTGAAACATCCTATGGCACACACTTTACAGCAAATAACAATGACTAATAATGAAGAAAAAAGAATGAGCATTGGCCCAGTAAAATAACAGGAAGTTGATTAGGAAGTTGATAAAGAATTATAGAATTTGAAATTTGCCCAGAAAACAATGGCCGCCCACACCCAAACTCTCCTTCAGTGATATGCTCTGTGCTCTTTTAAATGGCAGTTAACATATTTTTTTTGTAGTTAAATGATGAGAAAATGCAGTAAGTACCCTGAGTGCTAATCCAAATCCTTGTCTTTACTTTCTTTTTAGAGATATGTCCATTTCCATTGGTCTGTTTCATGGAGGTTTGCAAGGCTTAACACTTCTAATACGATTATTAATTTTTCTGCCAACAACAACAAAATTAGAAAGACAATTTTGTAAGTAGTGATGATATTATCTGGTAAGAAGATGTATGACTAGGAGCAGAGTGAATAAGGAAGTATAAAGAAATATACTTCTTTAGCTTAGAATCACCGTAGAACACAAAGGCAAAGCACTGTGATCTCTATCAACATAAAAAGTCACACTTTGGTTCCATAATAATTCTCCAAATAATTCCTCCCTTATAATTCTCTGTCCTACTTTTGGTGTTTATCTCCGTAATTTCTTTTGCTTGAGGTACTTATCCTCATGTGTATATTTCCCAAATATTTGTATTGATTCTCCACCAAACTTTTGACCATGAACAGAATATCAGAATGCAAATACAAACTGATGATAATTCAATCACCAAACAAATAAGAGCATAATTTTATTTTCAAGTATTAACTTACATTAAGTGTGATTAATTTTTAAACCTGAAAAAGTTTCATTATAAATGCCTTATCTGTAAGCCACCTATGGCTAAATTGAGAATAATTTCATTTCTACAAGGCTGAAGATGTAAGCAAATTATAATACTATGTAGGTAATTTACTAAAAGATAAATACAGCCTCATTCAAGCTAGTAGTTCACATCCTTGGTGATAGTCTTTTTCCAATTTACCTGCATTGCACCTCTCTTCAAAACAAAAGTCTGGGGATATAGCTCAGTGGCACAAGTGCCTGCTGTGCCTGTGCAAGGTCCTGAGTTCTATTCCAGGAACAAAAAAAATCAGAAAATTTATAAAACAGGAGGGAGAGCAATAGGGAGGATGTAAAACAACGTTGAAGCTTTTTTATAGTTTTGCATAAAATCACAGGTCATTGGTTTATCTCTAGGTTGTTATTCTAAATTCACATTTTAAAGTGCTTTACCTTATTTGAATTCAAATGTTATTAGGCTCTATAAACAATTCTTTTTTTTTCTCTTGACTCTCAAGAATAATATATTCTTCTGCTCAATCCCATACTCCACACCATCCATATAAGTCCTCATTTCCTTTTTCTCCTCTTAGAGTTAAAATATTAAGGATGCCCAAGATGTGGTATAATTTATTAGCATTTTATGGTGTTCCCTTTCCTTTTGCAAATACATAAGATATTTCCTTCCTGCCTGCCTTTCTGATTTGCAGAAGTTCCAAATTTTATCAGTTTTCTGTGTCCCTGTTGTATTTGTATGTCTCAAAAAATTCTCTATCTAATAATATTCAAAATAGAACTTGGAAATTTTCATAGATATCATGACCTTCTCTATCCCTCCCTTTTCAAATGAGTAGGAGCCATCATCCATCTAATTAGGCAAATTTGAATTTTAAGACTTTCAACTAACCTGTCACCATTTCCTCCCACATCAAATCAATTTCCAAGATAGGTCACCTATATCTTCTAAACATGTTCTCAAGTCTCCACGTAACCACTTTGGTTAGATGTTCTTCCAACATGGGCTCCTGTAATAGATTCTATCGCATCTTTTCTCTTCCACTCTTGACCACCTTGAATCTTTTCTCACACTGGAGAAATAGTAAAACATTTTAAATATAGACATATTTCTGTGTTCTCTCTGTTACACATTTTACAAATGTGGTCCATAGTTGTCAAAAATTAATATGTATTAAAGATTTAATTCCTATTTCTCTAGGCAATTTTAAATCTTTTTTCCTTTTCTCCTTCTTTGTTGCCTTCTTTAAATTTAAAAATTTCACTTTGACCTTTCTCCTCATGCTGGTGGAACTGCTCTACCTTGGACTGATCCGGAGTAAGCTAGTTCCCTCCTTTACAGTCACCAACTCAAGTCCATCATCCATCCCTGAGATGAGTCTTCCCATTACGTAGCCTTGAAATAGCTCCTGTTATAACCACTTACAAAGCACAGTTGTTTTGTCTTTATCACAATTTTATGGTGTAATTATACATGTGTTCCTAATTGCCTAGTGAGCTCCACAGTACATCTACATCTGGTTAAATATTGTACTGTTTATATAATATTTATCTAAATGATAATCCAGTGCCTGAAATATATATTAAATATACACGAATAACATTTTTGAAGGTCTGAAGATATTCCTGTAGTTGCTCCACATTACCTGGGCTCTCCCATTTTTCGACAGTCTTAACTGTTTTATAGCATCTTTCTCCCTGTGTTACATCTATCTTTTATGATCTATGAGGGGCCAACACAAGCTAAGAATATGGCCTCTAAAAGAAGCTACATGAGTCAAATGACTACTGTACTTTTTTTTTTTTTGGTCTTTCTGAAACAGGATCTTGCTATGCAGTTCAGGCTGACCTTGAACTCACTTTGTAGCCCAGGCTGGTCTCAATCTAGCAGTGATCCTCCTACCTCAGCCTCCCCAGTGCTGGGATTACAGGCTTGTGCTACCAGGCCCTGCTGACTACTCTACTTTTATAGCTTTGAGATTTTGGGAAAAGAACTTAATTTTGTTGTGTATTAGTTTTCACATTTTATAGAATTGATGAGGTTATGTGAGGAGTGGATAAAACTATCCATTTAAGCCCTTCACAGCAGCAAAACTACAGTACAATAAAAAATATGTTGAATAATTAAATTTAAAGTAATTTATGAAGAAATGTTGCAATTAATTCCTTCCATAAATGCTCTCCTTCACTTCGAGCACACTTGTCTCATCATTCCTGCCACCTTCCAAAGCAGCTCTGCAAGTCCTCGTTCATGACTCTCATTGGTTGTACCGTTGTGGTTGTTTTGATATGGGGAGCCCACTCAATATTTTTATCTTTCATGGTCATTTTCACTTTGAGGAAGAGCCAGAAGTTATTTGGTGCAAGATCTGATAAATAAGGTTAAGGAGGACACACAGTGACATTTGAAGACCCTATCTTTTTATTGAACGGCACACCTACCTCACTACAGTCACCATGTTTTGATCATGTGTCACAAAGACATTCCTGAAAAGAGGACTTCAAGAAGTGCTCCTGAAATTGGCAAGAACAATGGAATAATGTGTTTGAAAGGTGTTCTGAGGAGAATTAATGGCATTGTAACCTTTGCTATAATATTTTTTAAAATATTTAAATATTCATTGCACATTTTATAAGATTTACTCAACAAATATAAACAAGTGCTTTTAATTAGCTTTCTCATGTATTAGAAATTTTTAGGGCACTATACAGAGTAATTCTGGGTATAAATATTTTGTTTGGGTCATTGTAAACATTATAGAATTGTGTATTTTTATCAGCAATTTTCATAAATTAAAAATGAAATACGAGAACAGTATCTAAGATCTTTAAAATTCTAGAAAAGAAAGTTACAAAATGTTGTTTAATAATCTATATTTGAAATAAAAGCTCAAAGTCAATATATATATATATTTAGTTTAAGTCTTGCTATGCATGTCATTTACAGTCAGAACTGCCTAATGGGTATTTATAAAGAGTAAAATTATTTGACACTTTTTAGAAAGTATATTCATTTTGTTTAGGGCTATTAGAGTTGGAGAATTTTGTAGTTCATGTCAATATAATTCTGAAGAAGTTACCAAATCTAGACTCAATAGAATGAGTAGCAATCTATACAAGCTGAATTACAATACAAGATGATAGTTATTTAGCATCTTCTTATTTGGAATTAGGAAAACCATTCAGTTTTCACAATTGTCTTCATTTTTGATACCTGTGGAAGTTATCATGTTCATCATATTTATTGGGTCATCATATTTACTTTACTCCCATACAGAAAAACTCATGCAAAATAAAAATGCAAATGTATAGGGAAGTAGTTAGTATTTTTCTTCTTCTAAATTTAAATGGTATGTGAATCTACCACAGTCTATCAGTTATACAATCTTCCTAATCTTTCAAAGGAGGATTATACTTGGAAGGTAGTTTCAAGTGTCTTTTCTGTAGGTAGAGACAATACAAAAAATAAAACAATGTACAAAATCTCTGCCTCCATTCTGGAGACTTCCATCTCATCCTGAGTATACTATAGGGCACCACAAAAATTTTATTTGTCATAAGGGTAAAGGTAAGAATAAAATTTCTCTCAAACTATGGCAATAATTCAAATGGTAAAATGCTATTTTTTAGTTTTATGTTTAATTTTCAAAAACATTTTAAACTATAAAAACCCAATTAGGGGCTGGGGGTTTAGCTCAGCGGCAAAAGCGCCTGCCTGGCAAGCGCAAGATCGTGAGTTCGGTTCCCGGTACCGGAGAAAAACCAAAAAAAACAAAACAACAACAACAAAAAAAACACAATTAATGGGTAAAATATAAACTCACAAATAAATACTAATTAATTTATTAAAATACAAAGAGACAGTCAAATATCACTGCTAAAAACATACATTTAAAATTTATAATTGTAATATATCTGAAGATGGATTATTGTATTTTCACTAGAAGACATTATTCATAAAATTTTACTCATCAGAGTTGCATTTACACATTCGAATCTGCTGAAGGGCAATTGGAAAATAAATATTTAAAATATTTTAACATATTATGGATACACTTCGCTCCAGATGTTTACCACCTTTAGAAAACCACATTAAATATTTTGACTAATGGAAAAATATATTTAAAAAGGCTTGTTTATATAAATGTTTTATCAAATAATTTTTTCAGGTGTTTTTTAAAAGTCACAAACACACAGCTCCCACACATATACCTCACAATTAGCTTCTCCTGTTATTAACCTCTTGCATCTGTTACTTTTACTGAGCAGGTTCCTTGTTATTAATAAAAATCCAACTTTCTGAAAATTATTTTTTCACTTTAAAGATTAAAAAACCTAACAAAACAACAATGAAGACAAAATCAAAATAA
>NW_004955440.1:9147056-9154744 GCF_000276665.1 Chinchilla lanigera
CAACCCAAATGTCCATCCACTGAGGATTGTATAAGAAAATTGTGGTACTTTTATATAATGGAAATTGCTAAGCTATAAAGAAAGATAAACTTGAGGCTTTAAGAGGTAAATGGTCACAACTAGAGACCATACTCATAAGTGAAATAAATCAGACTTTCATGTGCAAGCACCGCATTGTCTCACTAGTGTAAAACCTGAAAGAGTTAATTTAAACTCGGAGGTATGATAGACATTTTGAAAAGATAGGAAAATGCTCAATGGTAAAGGGCAACCGGGGGGCTGGGGATTTAGCTCAGCGGCAAAAGCGCCTGCCTGGCAAGCACAAGGTTGTGAGTTTGGTTCCTGGTACCGGAGAAAAACCAAAAAACCAAATAAAGAAAGAAAGAAAGAAAGAAAGAAAGAAAGAAAGAAAGAAAGAAAGAAAGAAAGAAAGAAAGAAAGGGCAAATAGGATGTGGGAAAGGAGAAGGGAAAGAAGGAGAAATTTTGTATGTATGTACACACAGGATAGTTAACATAGTTGATCCACTGTCATCTATTTCTTTGCTGAAAGAAATTGTTAATGAGTCCTTGACTGATCAATATTCCATGTCTCTATTTGTTTTCCTGAGAAACCACTTTGAAGATATCAATATGTAATACAACAAGCATTGTTATTTTCCTACCACTTTGTTTGTAACTGTATTGTCTGTACTGTTCTTTTGCTATTTTGGAAAAGGTTGACCATCTGTTAATGTTTTACTCCTTTGTATTTAAAATAAAAATAAGAATGTAAGATGGATCAAACAATGACAGTAACAAGTAATAAAAATAAATTGTAAATGCTGCAGAGCTTCGCTATACAAGATTATAGTAGGTTGACAATTGTTCTTATATTTCATATTGTTGTTTTCAGATCAGTCAATCTGATTAGCAGATTCAAGCATGCAAAATTGGTCAAGAAACAAAGAATTTTAAGCATTGACTGTTCCTTTCAATAAACCACAGACATCAGCAATAAAATTTAGATGTATGTACAAGGATAATTGAGATAGGTTTCTCAATTATCCTTGTACATACATGTAAATTTTATTTTCATTTTAAGGAGAAAAGAAAAAAGCAAAATAACATAAACAAATACATAAATAAAACAGCATAGAGCTGAGCATTATTACTTATTTGATTTTTGTGTCTGTTAAAATTTACCTCATATTATTGGGAGTTCCTACATTTTGTACATATATATTTATGATTATTATCTCTTCCACTTGCAGTTTTCTCTTAACAAGGATATAGTGATCTTCTTCATCTCTTTTGATCATTATTGGTTTGAAGTTCACCTTGTCTGCAAACAGAATCCTACTCCTGCTTCTTTCTGGGTTCCTGTTGCATGGAGTATTATTTTCCATTCTTTGACTTTTAGTCTATGGATTTTCCTTTTGAGTTAAATGCATTTCTTGTATACAGCATATTGCTGGATTTTGTCTCTTGATCCACTCTGCCAGTCTGTTTCTTTTGATTGGTGAATTGAGTCAATTTCCATTAATAGCTACTGCTGATATGCATTGACTTATTCTGGTCATGTTATTTTCCTACTGATGCTACTGTACTTTCCCCTCTCTGTTTAATTGCTAGCCTTGTTTTGTAGTTCTTTTCTATTGCTGATCTTGAGTTTGTGGTCATTTTTTTCTCTATATAGAATATCTTTCAGTACTGTCTGTGGGATTTGTTTTGTGCTCATGAATTTCTTCAATTGATCTTTGTCATGGAAGTATGTTATTTCTCCATCAGTTTTGAAAGATAGCTTTGCAAGGTACAGCAATCTGGGTTGGAATTTGTTTTCTTTCAGGACCTAAAATACTTCACTCCAAGCTGTTCTTGACTTGATGGTCTGTGTTGAGAAATCTGCCATGATTCTGACTGGCTTTGCTTTATAGCTGATCTGTTCCTTTTCTCTAATAGGTTTTACTATTCTGTTCTTTTGCTTAATTTCTGGGATCTTGATTATTGTATGTCTAAGTGTAGATTGATTTTGGTTATGGTTAATTGGTATTCTATATACTTTACTTATGTGTATAGAAGTTTCTTGTCTCCTGCTTGGGCAATTTTCTGCTATTACTTCTGCAAATAATCTTTTTATGTCATTCATGTTGCCTCCTTCTCTTTTGTTAATACCTATCAGCCTTATATTGTTCACTGCCTCATCTTGCAGCTGTTGAATTGTTATTTGCTGTTCCTTTGTTATTTTTAGATCTTTTCTTTCATTATCACTAGTTGCCATGCTGTTTCCAAGGTCTGAAAGTCTATCTTCCATTTCATTCAAGTGGTTCTTACAGCTTTCAATGAAATTTTTGATTTTCTGAATGCCTCTTTGAATCTGTTTCATGCATTCTCATTCTTCCCTATACTGTTCCTTCAAGGTTTCCATCATTTTTCTGAGCTTGTCTATTTTTTATCTATGCCTTCTTTTGATATGCTGAGCAATTCCATCATTGTGGTTGTCATTTTTTTTTTTTACCTGAGCAATTATTTCTGATCTGATTTCCTCTGTAGCTTGATGTAGTTGGTTCTTTACTTCAGTTGCTATCACTTCAGAGATTTCAATTGTGTGACTTCCATGTTCTTCCATGTTGATGTTTCCTGTACTTTTTCTGGGTGGAGTGTTTGGCTGCAATTTCATTTCGCTTCTTCTTTTTCTCATTTTCAAGTCTCTCTTGATTTGCAGGGATTCAGGTTCATTCCTGAGATGGTGGCAGGAGGTGGAGACAAGGGTCCTGGGCTCCCAGACAGCTCACCAAGGCTTGCTGAGTGAGTGCAAGGCCCTTCCCCTGATCCCAGCAGGAGATCAGGCTGAAGGATCCTGGATCCCAGGCAACTCACTGAGGCTTCCCCACTCCAAGGACCCTCTGCATGGTGGTGGCAAGGTGTAGGGCCAAAAAATCCAAATTTAATTTGATTTCCTTAGTTTTTGCCCAGTAGCCTTTTTCTGTTCCACAATCTTTTATAAGTTGTGACCTAGTACTTAGTTGTCACATCAGAGATTGCTCCTCGTGTTTTAGTCTTTCCTTGTTAGTGATGGCATTGACAGTTTTGAGGAGTACTAGTAAGTGATGTTTTAGAATACCTTTCTAGTAGTACTTGTCTGATTATTATTATTACTTTATTTTCCATGACTATATACAGTTGTATATTGGAGTTGTATATTTTTGAGAAGTTGGAGTTGTATATTTTTGAAAAGGAAATCACAAAATTAAAGTGAAATTTTCATCACGTGGGTATATCTGAACTCTATATTGTGAATCCAGATTCATCTATTGGCTCTGACTCTCTCCATTGAGAAGTAGACCTTGGGGGATTACTTAGACATGTTCATAATGGAGGGAGCCCATGTTGACATCAAAATCATCATAAGATGAGGAGATACCACATTTCTGTGTATTATGTGAGAGCACAGCAAGAGATCATCCATTTGCAAGAAAAACAAGGACTTTTGCCTGGAGCCAAGTCAGCTAGCAATTTGACCTTGGACTTCCCAACCTGATGCATAACCTTGAGAAATAAGTGTCTCCAACTTAAATCATTTTATCTTTAGCATATTATTCCAATTTGAGTGCACTAATGCAGGTCCAATCTATCTAGGTAACATCATTATCACTGTTAAACTTCACCACCTATTGTCAGGTTTATCTGTTTATTATTTTCCCCATTTTTTCTCCATACTATATTATAGAAAGAAGTCTCTCTGAGGGCAGAGTATGTACATCAATTATGTTTAATTCTTCTGCACTGAATTTATTTATGTTGATTTTTATACAGTAATTTATTTATAGCAATATAGACTCATGGGGCTTTTATATTCATATTATTATAGTGACTTAATTTTGAAATAACTTTAAACATAGATCATCATTGATTAAAGCATGAAGTTGTATGCCTAAGTGTATTAAATACCATGTAACATAACAATGTAATGTAGTTATTGATATGGAAAGATACCCAATCCAAAAATATAAAATATCTATCTATAACACAGTTATGTTTTTCTATGAAAAGAAACTAAAGTGTGAAAGTATTTTTAAAAGTCTGAGTGAAAAGAGAATTATGGGCTAAGAATGATTATATAATATCTATATGTTGGGTCATGCTGATGGCTTTATTTTTTGTGTTATTGAATAATTTTTATACCTGAAACATGTTGGCTTCATTTAATTGCATCACTAAAATTTTCTCTTTTGTAAGTTTAAATGAATATATTATATACTTTTGACAGTATAGTTTTATTTTCACATTTATTAATGCTTAGCAAACATTTCACTCATTATAGGTCTCTTGGTATGGATTTGGCCACTCCATAAAGTAGAAAGAGTTACCATTTGTCATGTGTAATGTACAGCATAACCTCTGATTGCTTGTGCTCACTTCATGACACAGGAATCAATGTGAGAAATATCACTAGCATCTCCTTCCTTACAGACCTGGAGTTCATGGGACTCTAGAATTTGTGATAAGTTTCATAGCTAGGAACAGTAAGAATCAAAGCTTTTATGTATTTATTTTTACTAATGCATATTAATTTTACAGAAGAATGGATTTTCATACACCTGTATCACATACTTTTAATCATATTCTCTCCTTAGGCTACTTTCCCTTACTTTTCTCGTTGAATAAACTCCTCTCCTCAAATACTTGGGAAGAATCAACTTTCAGACCAAGAAGAGTTTAAACTGAAGTTTGTATTCTTAACCCTCAAGTAGGAACACGTTCTTCTGTACATATTTCACAGGCTGCCTGCCTCTCTCACAGTCTGTGCTGCCTTCTTTCTCTGAGGTGCTTTTTCCCTGCCTTTCTAGCTCTTTGTCTTCCAGTGTTCTGTCAAAATATCCTTCTTGAGTCCTTCCCTATTTGGTAACTAACCCAAATGCATCACCACCGCTTTTTCTTTCAAATCACAAAGATATTTGTGATAATTTACTGCCTTTTGTGGGCCTAGTGTTCAGATGGACAGAATCTTGAGCATGATTGGACTAGTCATTCCTAGTCATAAAAGTTATATTCCTAAAAGCAGTCTCTACCTCTTTCATTGATGACATATGAGGAATGTATTGAGTTTTTCATTAGATTTTAATTACAATTTTGTGGAAAAAATGTATACCTTCGTTTCGAAGGACAAAATTTTCTTAATCAGTTATCCGTCCAGGAAGAAGTCAACTTTAATTCAAGATTAATTATGAGGCAATTATTCATTCCTCTGTTTGACTGCACTTAGTAGATAGTCTGTGCACCTGAATATTTTAAATTCTGATCATAAACTTTGATACCTAGTACAATTAAGCCAAAAGCAAAAAGCTTAACTGAAGTTATATTTCAAGGTACTGTTTTTTATTTCACTGAGTTTCTATGCTCTTTTTTTTCTGACACCTAAGATCCTATGAAATGTGTGCCTCACTAATATGTATACATCCTACAATTATCTTCTTGCTAAGAAATGTTTTGATTTTAAGTTTTAATATTCTTCAGTGGCTGTGCTGTATGCTTTCGGTAACTTCATGAAGTCATAAAAAATGGTTATTTTAGAAGACATGAAACCTTCAAAAATAAAAGTTTCTATAAATTGTTTAAAATGTGCATGATTCATAATAATATGGCTGTTCTTTCAGAGCTCTTTTTCACTTTGACCCCTTTACATTTTTTCTTTCTTTTTCACAATAATTCATTGTTTTATTATTAATTATATAAAACACAAAGTTTATTTTACAACTAAGTTTGAGATACTCATTTTCTCAGCTTTGGTGGTTAGGAGTCTGGTACTCTTGCGAATTCTACTAAATGGAATGAATCTACTCTAATTGTATTTCCAACAAGGTCCATTCTTCAGGCTGTCAATGTTTTAAAGAAAACGTGGATATATTTGTACAATCTTGGTGTTATTGATTCATTTTTTATAATAAATCAGGCTGTCACTGTAAAAAATTATTTTCCTCAGATTATGTTTTCAAAATAGACTTAAGGGATTTTTCAATCATGGAGCAGTTCCTTGAAGTATTTGATTATTGTGAACAATGATGGGTGAAAATTAGGCAAGGTTCAGATTATTTCCCATTTAAAGTTTCCACCACTTAAAGAAATTAAATATGTCTAACTAAAGTAACATAATGTTTGTAAATGATTTCAACCTAATAAACAAGCTGAACAACTTGAAAACAAGAACAACTGTCAGTCAATTTCTTTAGGAGAAACACAAAGTAACATTAAATTTTAATACTTAGCCTTTCCTTTATGCCAAGCAAATGGCGGAATCCTACCTTCCATGTAGAGGCAGTATGCAGAGCACTGGCACACATGATATCATACAGCAGGTATTGTGGTATAGTAAATGTACAGTTTTAGTATCAGCAAGAGATTGTTTCCAGGTCACCCCACTGATACAAAAATACATGGATGCCCATGTTTCTTAAATAAAATAATTTAATGTACATATAATCACATCTACATATATACTTTAAATCATCTCTAGATTCTATATAATATTGATTATAATGTAAGTGCTATGTTAATAGCTGCTAAACTGTATTGATTAGACAATAATAACAAAAATAATCTGTGTGTTTCAGGTAAAATTTTTCCCAGTATTTTTGCTCCATGATTGCTGAAAACAGTGGATGTGGAACCTCAGTTTATGAAGGGCCAATTATGTGTGAATTTTATCCGTAGTTCTTGTCACATAGCCCCTGAAAGCCCTAGGTTTTTCCCAATTGTAGGAGTGTCTTTTGTCACTCATGAAATGTAGTTTTTGACCAGAAGTGAGTTATAGCTGATGAGGTGGCAGGAAAGCACTCTCACTGGCCTCAGGATGAGGTAATTAGAAAGTTGAAAAGTTTCAGTTTCACACACAGATCTCAGGGTGGGGCAGGGAGGTGGAGCTCTTTACAAGACTTGGTGAGCTTCTAGGCTGACAAACATGGGAAGCTCCTGGGGAATGGCACCCAGCCTTCAGCCTTGACCTATGAATATTTGACATGGCTTTGTCTGCGCTGCAGTAACTTGGTAACTATAAGCAAATTTTGTGAGTTCTGTGAGCCATCTAGCAAACTATTAAATGGAAAAGTAAGTCAAACAAACACTTGACTTTTAGCTGGTCTGCCAGAGGTTGGCCGGCCTGAAGTTTACATTAGCATGCAAAGGGGGGACAATCCCTTGAGATGGAGCCCTTTAATTTGTGGGATTTGATGCTAATTCCAGGTAAATAATATCAGAATTGGATTTAATTGTGGGATAAAGAAGTGGTACCTGGAGAGGTAGAGATTTGGCTGATGTGGAAAAGTCCCACTCATTTCCCATGTGACCTTTTGTGCATGAGGAAAAGCAGTATTTTCCCAGAGTATGTGGATGTTAAATTGCAAAATGGTATAAACTTAGAAGTGCTTAGTCAATTATAATTTACTAAAATAGTGTGGTTCAGAATTAAGCTAAAAACTTTGATAATCATCTCATTTAATCCTCATGACAACTAAGGGAGATAAGTGTTATTATCCTTATTTTACAAATGAGAAAAATTGACCTTAAAGTAATTCTGTTTAAAAAAAAGTATAAAAGCATTAAGAAAATAGACCCAACTTGATAACAGCAAGGAGAATGACCTTCTCAGACAAACTTCTACACTGTAATGATGGGAGGCAATCTTCCTCTCCTCTCCTCTCCTCTCCTCCTCTC
>NW_004955440.1:9154878-9167037 GCF_000276665.1 Chinchilla lanigera
TGTGTGTGTGTGTGTATGTGTGTAATGCAAGGGATTCTGTCATCACAAATTGTAACAAGTACAAATAAGAAATTACTACTTCAAAACCATTTTTTCCAAAGCATAAAGATGCTGTGACTCTATAAAATCTCCCCCATCCAATATCAGACAATGAAATTGAAGAAGTAATAACAAACATAAAATTTCAACTAAAAACAGCCCAGGTCCTGAGAAATTTACTGCTGACTTGTACAAGAACTTTAGAAATGATCTAATGCCAATAATCCTCAAATTCTTTAATGAAATTTAAAGGGAAAAAATATCCCCAAATCAATCTTGGAACCAAGCATTCCTGTGATTCCAAAACCAGAAAAGGACTCGAAGAGAAAAGAGAACTGCAGGCCAATCTCTTCAATGAACACAAATGAAAAAATCCTCAATAAATCATTGGCAAACAGAATGCAGCATATCCGCACAAACGTCATACAGCATGAACATGTAAAATTTCTTCCAGGGAAGCAGGGATCATTCAACATAAACAAATCAATAAATATACTATATCACATAAAAAGAAGCAAGGGCAAAATTCACTTGATCATCTCAGTAGATGTAGAAAAAGTACTTAACAAAACCCAACATTCATTCATGATAAAACGCTGAAGAAACTAGGAATAGCAGGTCTTTATCTCAATCTGATAAAAGCCATCTGACAAACCAACCACCTATATCATACTAAATGGAGAGAATCTTAAAGCTTTCCTTCTCAAATCAAGAACAACACAACAATGTCTGCTGTTACCACTCCTGTTCAATATAGTTCTCAAAACATTAGCTAAAGTAATCAGAGAAGACAAAGAAATAACACGGATATAGATAGGAAATAAAGAAGTAAAACTACCCTTTAAAATACCATCTTCATACAGATGACACGATCCTCTACATAGACGACCCCCAAGAACTCCATCAAAAGACTGACAGATTCAATAACAAAATTCATCAGTATAACAGGATACAAAAGCCAACATGCGAAAAAAAGTCAATAGCATACCTATACACTGATAATGAACTCACCGAGAAAGAAATTAGGGAATCAAAAAATAACTTTCACAATAGCATCAATAAAAATTAAAAGCTTCAGAATTAGACTAACCAAGGAAGTAAAAGACATTTATAATGCAAACTACAGCACTCTGAAAAAAAGTAATCAAAGAGGGCATCAGAAAATGAAAAGCAACAGAAGACACCTAGAAAAGGAAATTCTGGGCAACAAGGGCCAGGAGGAGGGCATCACAATTCCAGACTCCAAGTTATACTACAAAGCTACAGTGATAAAGACAGCAATATTGTCAGAATAAACACTGTGGATCAGTAGAACAGAATAGAAGATACAGAAACAACTTCAAACCATCAGTTACCTTATCTTTGACAAAAGGGCAACACATAATGACACAATTTCCTGGAAGATAGAATAGATAAAACTCTTGAAGACAAAAGCATAGGAAAAGACTTTCTGAATAGAACTCCTATTGCAGAAGGGATAATACCAAAGATCAAAAAATGAGATCAAATCAAATTAAAATTTTCCATACAGCAAAGGAGACCACTAAAAGAATGAAGAGATAATTGACAGAATGGAAAAAAGAAAGGGTTTTTTGCAAGATGCTCTTCAAAGAACTAACATGTAAAATATATAAAGAACTCAAAACGTAGAAGAACCAAATTTAAAGACTTAATAAAAAATGAGAATCTGAAATGAACAGTTACTTCTCAGACAAAGAGGTACAAAGGGGCAAAACACATATGAGAAAATATGAAACATGGCTGGCCCTTCAAGAAATGGGAAATAAGACAACACCAAGATTGCATTTTGTTTCTGAAAGAATGGTTGTCATCAAGATACCAACTAATAACAAATTCTGGAGAGGTAGTGGGGGGACCACTCTTCCTTGTTGTCTGGAGTGTGAAATGGCACAACTACAATGGAAATCAGTCCCTCCACACACTAAAAATAGAAATCCCACTTGACCCAGCTATTCCCTTTGTATTTATCTCCCTGAAAGTGATAAATAAATCATCTCACAGTGATAGGTGCATACCTAAATGTATAGCAGAGCAACTCATAGTTGCTACTTGGCATCAGTCAAGGTGTTCACCCACAGTTGAATAGATAAAGAAAATGCAATATTTATGTACAATGGAGTACTACTCTGCCATAACAGGTAAACTCAAGTAATTTGTAGAAAATGTATGCACCTTAAAACTATAATATTAAGTGAAGTCGAACAGACATACAGGCTTTAATATCATCTGGTTTCTTTGGTATGAGAAGGTCAATATATCAATAGACTCCAAACGAAAAGGAGAAAAAACAAAAAAATAAAAATTGTCATTGTAATCCAGAATGGATAATATATCTAAAAGTGTACCTTGATTTAGTACAATTGACTTATGTGGGTTTTTTTTTTTTTGTTTTTAGACTATTAATCTTGCTGTTAATCTGTATTTATGATAAACAAGTTGTTAAGGACTTATAACTAAACGAATACAATGCTGACAAAAATATTTTTAAAAGAGGGGTAAAGGGGAAGAGGAACAAAATAGAACTGAGCTGTGCTATGTCCATACACCAATTCTAAGCTATGAATGTAATCGTCATGTACTAAAAACATGTTCTAAAACAATAAAAAAATTCCAAAAGAAAAAGTGAATCTCCCCCAAAGCTGCAATGTGCCTCTGTTCCCAGTTCAGGGCAACATTTGGCCACGGGATGTTTTAAAAAAATGAATCACATCACTGAGTGAGAAGTCTCATTGATTACAATATTTTTAATGCTTCAGTTCATATCACTTTTGGCCTCTTCTTCTGCACCCACTGTCACATAATTATTCCGCTCAAGTTCTTGAATGTTTGTTGTGACTTCAGGGAATGAAAATAAATGAAGTGGAAACACACTGATCGCAATGGTTAGTGAAAAGGTCAAATAAACTCAAAGCCCTCCATTTTGCAGCCTGAAAAGACAGCGACCTCCAATGAGGAAGTGAAAATGTGTGAGTTCTTATACTAAGGCCAAAGAGAAAGGTAAATATTCATTTACCTATTGTGTACAAATTACTTTTATGTGGTCCTGTAAGTTAAACCAAGGGCCTTCTGTGTGATAGACAAGCAATCTAGCACTGAGGTTACACTTTGGCTGAAATTTTTATTTTGACTTATTAACCAAGAGAGCTAAAGAGAGGGAGAGGGAGAGAGAGTGGCTGGAATGCACACATAGTTATTAGATTTCCTAAGAATTACCATGTTTATGTTTGCCAAGTTTAGCCAGTAGAGATACAATCAATACAGAGATTCTGTATTTATTTGCCAAATGTACTAAAAATATATGAACCAGAGGACATTTTGGAAATCTGGAAAATCAGGTAAGATTCAATAACTCTTCAGGAAGAAAAATGAATATATCAAAATGAAAGTATAACGCATTAGCCTACAGGTTAACATTTTTATATACCAAAGCACAGTAGGCATGAAAAGTAAAAGAGTTTCCTGAAAATGAGGACAGGGTGGTTAGGTGCTTTTCCAGTTCTAGCAAGATCAATTCAGAGTTTTCTATAAATTATATTGCCCTCCTCACTTAAGATACCAAGGTCCACACCTAATATTCAGTTCATCTCCTGGATTTTCTATCTTTTATTACTGAGAGGCATTGGCCTGATCTTTATTTGGTTTTGACAGCAGCCTCATTTTGATCAGTGTTTTTGTGTATGCATAAGCTTTATTTTGAAGGACTTCTAGTACTTTGAGACTGAGATTAAAGATTTTCTGTGTACAGCTGTGTCATTTACATTTTATAATGTTGACAGTTGAAAAAATGAACAAAAAGGGCAAATGTTCAAAAAACTCACTAAACCCAGTAGCTTTAGATATTTAAGATAATAAAAAGGGCTCAAAAATCAATCACTTCTGCTACAAATTATATTACAAGATCTATACAGGCTCAGGCTCCAAAATATACCCTTCCTATATCCATTTTCTGAGTGTAACTTAAGTGTAATGTAGAACTGATGCAGAACCTCTGTATGTGCAGTGAGATTTATGATTCTTTCTGAAACATTTGCAATCATGTATCAAGTGGCAGAACACTAAGGTGGCTCATTGCAATAATCTACACAGAAGACTCTGATTTCCTGCCTCAGAGATCAACAAGGCATTTGGCAACAGCTTTAGAGAATAGGATAGGAAACTTGAAGTAAGAATAACACAATCTGGTCTCCCAGCACCTTAGTTTAGTTACCTTTACATTTACTTCTCTGACAAAAGCCTCTGAACATCTCCATTCTTCAGGTCAAGGTTTTCATAATCATCTTCAAATGCTAGTTTGTTTTTCCAATGCATTCTTGTTTACAAATGCTGTTAATGAGTGAAAATTGTTTTCATACCTCAAAAATACACTGTCAGTTTCCTCTTGCTCATTACAAGAAAGGGTTGAAAATATTTGAGCCTGCAGATTAATATTCATATATGGATACAGAGAAGCAGATGAAAGGTAGCACCTACATATTAAACTTTGAGCTTAATACTGTATAAGTGTGAAAGTGTAAATTTAGAGCTACAGATTTGAAGTTATGATAATAATGCACTAATCAGTTTAAATGATTTTGCTAGACTTTCAAGATGATAGCAGACACTAATCTCATCTTGGAAGTTCACACTCCTTTTGAGTAAGCAGAACATACAGAAGGACAAATTTGTTACAACGTTGTTTGCCTCATTTGGTTGATGGTTACAGGGTAAACTACAAGTCCCTAGCAAGAAAGAAAAGTTTTCCCTTGGAGTTGTAGATGCACAGTGAATAATTAATCGGCAAATGAAGCTGGATGGGGTCGCCAGGAGGTTTGCCAGCAGGCATCAATACTTATGGTTATTGGACTAGGGAAAACAATATGGTCAAAGCGAAGTAATCCTCCAGTAACCACCGAGCTTTAAGAAATCCCTTTTAAGCCCAAAGGTCTGCTGTTGGAATAATTTGACAACAATAAAATGATGACAGGAAAAATAGATTATCTGCACTTTTTTCAAATTTTCAACAAGTTGGTAAAGAGTATTCTTGTCATTTTTAAGTGCATGTCGAAGTGATTTGAGTTTTGTGTTCAGCAGTAGGATAAAAATATTCACTTCATCTTCTTGATGCACTTCTGGTAATTTTTTCTCCTTTTTTCCCAATTGTAGCATATTGCTGTGATGTGGGAGTTTTCTGTTTCTGTGTCTTCCTGAGACACTGAAAACTTCCACCTAATACATTCCACTACTCACCACAAGGAAAGAAAACTGTGATGTGTCATCATTTGTATTTAAGTGATTTCCTTTGCAAAATTCTCTCAGTGCATAACTTACTCTGATTTTAAGCTAGACAGCTTGAATATCATATTGCAGCACCATAAATGCTAAAATATTCTATATTCAGAGAATAGGGAAAGTCAGTAAGGATACTTAAGTACCTATCTTTGGGTAGGCTGGAGAAGAAGGAGAAGGCTTCAATTCTAAAGGTTAAAGTATAGGTTGAAATTTTGATCCCTTGAATAAAATTGAAATTTTAGATGAACATTGTAGAAGCATGAAAATGAACTAAAAGTACAAAATGGTTAGGGAAAAGAAGACAGAAATTGAGTAAGGTTTTGTACTTACCAGCTGTCCTACTGCTGAATACAAAACTCAATGCTGAAACTTAAAGTAGGAAAGATTTGTTTAGGATCACATTTTCAGAAGATTCAGTCCATGAAAAGCTGAATCCAAAGCAAAAACATCATGGTAATAGGGCGTGTTCGGGCAAAACTGCTCAGTTAATTGTGGCTAGAAATAAACAGTGCTAAAGAGGAGGGCGTCAGGAACCACACACAGTACTCAAGGTCACGCCACCATGACCCAGGCAGGTACAGCAGAAGCACGCTTTACTAATCCCCTAGGTCAGTGATGGCAAACCTATGGCACACAACCAGCCACAGCAGGTTGCTATCATTGAAAGCTCTAAATGGTTCACCATCACTTCTGTAAGTGATTCCCAAACAATCAAGTGAAGCAACCAATATCACAATCTCTTTATCACATAAGCCAGAAAGTATTGTTGAAAACAGGATGAAGAGTATTTGAAAAGGAATTGTATCATCCAAAATTTGACTGTCTTGAATTCTTTCAAAGTCAATTTTTCTATTTTCTGTCAATTGTTGAGATTGATTTTAATTTCACTTTTATTCAGGGAAAACAAAGAAAATCCATATGAGCCATTCAAAGTTGCTGTGTTAGGGCTGGGGATTCAGCTCAGTGGCACAGCGCCTGCCTGCCAAGCGCAAGGTCATGAGTTCAATTGCTGGTACCGGAAGAAAAGCAAAAAAACAAAACAAAAAAAATAAAGTTGTGTTAGATGATTGTTTTCTTAACCTCTTCCTGTCAATAACCTCCTCTTTCATTCTTTTTTAAATGTTTATTCCTCTGACATGTCTTTTCCTCTGGAAACTCCAAAAAACAGGAACCTGTTCTATTTTGTCTTTGACATTCCTAGTATACTACTCCAACCTATACACAGCCTTTATTTCAGCTAAAATCTTTTTAGTCTTTCATCCCTTGTGTTTATGTCCAGGAAAACATGGATAGGAACGTTTGAATGTAAAATTTCTCATTCACATTTTAACTTAAAATCTGAAATATATCATTTTTTAAAATATCAACTTCACATCTGCAAAAATCATGGGAAATCTGTTCTTTATTATCTCCTATGTTCCAAGCCATTATCTTGTTTAGAGGTAAATGCAGATGAATTAAGGGATTTGGGAGTTTTTCTGCAGAAATAATTTGTATGTGCATTCTGTTTTCTTTCTGTCTCTCACCAATGATCTATTCCAGAGATTCATGAATGTATATATTATTTTCCTGGGAAATTATTGTAAAATTCAGTGTACATTTATATCCTTAGGTATCAGATAAATATTGTTATTAAAGAAAGGGTGTGTAAAGATGACTTCTGCCTTTCTTCTAATGTAGAAGAAATCAAGCAAAAGACTCAATCATCCTACCTTGATGGTGTTTCTAGTCCAAAAATTCAAGGTCTGACTGATAATGTTAGGTTTCTTCCACTTCCAAAAAATGTTATCAAATGAATTTACACAATGTTTTATCCCAATTTGATACATTTCACTATGAGAGCACTCCTAATATCATTCTTTTATCAGTCAAAATAATTCCATATACTGTTTTTTAAAACTGTAACATTATGGTCTGCAATGTCTGAAATATTTACTTTCCAGACTTTTACAGATAGTTGGCTAATTTGTGTTGTGTAGTCCAACTGTTTAAACTTAGTTCATATGACTATTTTAAAAATTGAATAATTAGATACTATCCTCTCAACATATTTGTGTACAGGTTAGCATAAAAATGACAAAGGTAAGGAAGGAAAATAAATAAAAATATATCGCCTTGAAAAACCAAAAAAAAAAAAAAAAAAAAATTAAAAAAAAAAAATATATCGCCTTGGGGCACTGCTGCTAATCACAAATTTCATGATAACAACTGAAAATTTCTGCAACATTCCACTAGACACGGTCTACATTTGAAAGAACAATTATGAAATTATATCGTTTTGGTGAGATTTTTCCTAAAAGTTTGATATTTTATCCTAGAAGTGAGTGTGGTGAGACAAACGGGGAAGGCTAAACTGATGGTATTTGATTAATGCCAGGTCAGACACTCATGCCCTCATGTTCAGGGTGCTATTATTCTCTCTCTTTCTCTCTCTCTCATTCAGTCCTAACCCTCTGTTTCTCACTCTACCTTTCTCTGCCTTTTTTCCTCCTTCTTAGTATCTCTTCTTATGAATCTTTTTTTTCTGTTTTGTCCCCGAGTCTCTGAGTCTCTGAGCGCTTTACTTCCTCTCTCCCTCTGTTTCCATTAATTCTTATCCTCTTCTTGACTCCTTAATCCATGGAAGTCACAGAAATTCAATAATCCAGCCCTGCCCCTAAATTGTTACTTTCAATATTTTATTGGGAAATGAAATTGAGAGCTGCCTAATGATCCCAGGAGAAGACTCTCCCAAATTGAACATAACCTCTAAACAACATTTGCGAGGCAATTTTGAAGGGCCACAGTGGAGTGGGCATTGCAAACCACCGGTGCAGGGGTAGTTTAAAGTAATACGCATTTTGGTTCCTCGTCTTTGCTTTTAGCACAGCCATGGGGTCCTGCAGACATTTGCTCTGGTATTGCTGGCATCTCACTTTCATTTTTATTAAAAAACTAACAAGGAGCATTAAGCAGCTCCCTGTTTAATTTCCCATAGAAAAGCAATAGTTTCAAGCAGCCACTGGTGGAGGGATATTTAAATGCAAAATGCACAGCTGTGCCAAATGTATGCACCGGAGCAAAAAGGGTTTCTTAATATGACAGGTTAATACCATGGATTTTTATTTCATTTGCCACTGAAACAGCTAATCAGAGGGAATTGGACTGATGGAAATAGAGGTGAAATTGGGTCGTTCTTAAGAAACAAAGGACAGTTTTTCACAAGCCAATAGCTTCTATGGGTGTAATCCACACTAGGGTATTCCTGTACAAGAGAACAGAAGTTATCGACTGGGGAGATATGCCCTGACCTCCACATTTACCTGGGATTCCTGGAGCTTCCAGCACAAGGGTGCTAAGCAAACCAAGGTTTCACCCAGGCACGTGCTCAGGCCCTAACTTTCTCCTACCCAGCGTACAGCAAAATTGCAGTAAGGTAAAATCTGGGAAGATCAAAGGAAATGGTAAAGACTTTATATCAATATGAAAACGTGGCTACTCTGGCTCTGGGTAAGTGCATAGGCAGTAGCATGAATCATTCTAGCAAAAAGAATGGTCTAAGGCAGGGACCATCAACCTCAGGCCAGGGGTCACTGCTTGTCTGTGGGCTGCTAGGAAAGGGCTGCATAGCAGGTGAGCCACAGCACAGCAGGACAGCCAGCTTCATCTATATTCCAGCTGCTCACCATCACTCTCATTACCACTGAGTTCTGACTCCTGTCAGGTCAAGCGGGTGTTGGAGTGTCATAAGGGCACAGGCACTACTGCGAACTGTACAGGCAAAGTATCAGCAAGTCCTTTATGAGACTCTAATGCCTGATGCTATGAGGGGGAGCTGAGGCAGTGATGTTAGTGTTGGGTAAAGTGCTTACTATGCACCACAAACATATAGTAATAAAAAAAAAAAAGGAAAACAAACTTCATACATGGAAAACCTGTCTTCCATGAAACCAGTGCCTGGGGCCAAAACAGTTGGGAAGTGCTGTTCTAAAGACTGACCTCAAGGAAACTATCAACAAGCCAGGATGCTAAGTCAGATAACTAGCTTATCCCAGGCTGGTTACGCAGGAAACAGTCTTTCAAATTATATTTTTACACATGTAGCTTTTGAGCTGACCCAGCTTCTTAAGGCTAGATTTTGAAAATAACTCTTCCTTTTCTTTAGTTCATAGCATATGTATCCTTTGAAAAGTCATATAGTCTGGATCCTTTTTGTTAGAAAACCTCACAAAAACCTCTCAGTCATCTTTAAACTCTTAAGCATAGCTGTAACTACACTGTTCACACAAGTTAGGACTGTTATCTGTCTTAACTAGTAAGATCTTGTAAAGAGAACATTAAAAAATCGTTGGCCAATGCCAAAGTAAATATTGAACTGTATGCTTTAAATTGTATCCTTTAGATTTTTTTCCCCTTCATTTGAAATTAGTTTTTCCTTGGCCACTTGGTTCCTTCTTTGACATTACCATTTGAGCTCCAGCACTCACTTTTTAAAATCCAGAACCATTTCTGCTTAGGTGCCAGTAGAATACGGCTAAGAAGTTTTGACTTATGTAGTTTAGGTATTTAAGAGTGAAGGAGGCATTACTGGATGTCAGAGGCCTCAGTCCATTGGCTAAGAAAAGCAAGTTTTTTAAGAGTGAGAGCAGCACACAGGATGCCACAGAGTAAAGGAATTTTTCAATATGTTTAACTACAGCACAAGGAAGAGATCATTTCTGCTCTGTTTCCTTAACCAAATATAATGAAGGAACTAGCTAAGGATTTGGGTAATGTTTTCAACAATAAATCAAAAATGCCCATTTAAGAATAACAGGTCTTACTTCTAAAGTAAGGATTTTGGCTTTCCTCAGATAGTGACAAGATTAAAATGAAAGAAAGCAGATAGGAAATGAAAGTAAGAGAAAAAAAATTTGTCTGGAAAAATAACCAGTTTCCTGAGGAATCTCCATACTGATTGATTTTCATAATGGTTGCACCAATCTACACTCCCACCAACAGTGGAGAAGGGCTCCTTTTTCCCTATACCCTTTCCAGCATTTGTTCTTGGCTGACTTCTTGATGACGGCCATTCTTTCTGGGGTGAGATGGACTCTCAGTGCTGTTTTAGTTTGCATTCCTCAAATGACCAATGATGTTGAACAACCATTGTTAACTTTCTATCACTTTGTCTTGAAATTTTGTATTGTCTGTATTGTTTTTGTCTTAGTTGTTGTTGTTATGTTTTCTTTCCTCTTGAAAATAAAAAGGTAAAATAATTAATAGATAAGGATATTTTAAATTTCCAGGGGTGAAAGTAAGTAGATTTCCTGTAGGTTCTTTGAGTAAAAATCTGAAATAAAATAATTGTGCAAAGATATTTTAATTTTTGCTGTTTATTACTAAATGGTGGCATGTAGCTATACTGCAGAACATGAACAGTGACCCATTGGATCCATTAAGAAGAATTTTGACAAATGTTCCAGAATTATATAATTTTAGAAAAGGAACAGAAAATTTATTTGAAAGTAATAGCTGAAAATTCTCCAAAACTGAAAAAGAAAATAGGCATATAGATCTAAGAAGTATAAAGAATATTAATAAATAAGCCTAAAGACATACACACCAACATGAACAAAACAAAATTATCATAGTTCAATAACAGAGAATTCTGAAGTAGCAATGGTAACTTGTCACATAAAAAGTAAGTCATAATAAAAGATGTAGAAACAACTTAAATATCTATCAACACATGGATGAGATTTTTAAATGTAGTGAATACAAACAATGAATTATCCAGCCCTACAAAAGCAGAGGAATCTGCCACATATGCCAATATGCACAGACCTCATCCTACCTAGGAAAAACCAGTCACAGAAAGACAAGTAGTGTGTGATTCCAATTATATGTGATATCTAAAACAGCTCGGTAGAATTAGATTGCAGTGATCATTGCCAATAACTTAGGGGAGGGGAGGATGGCGAGTGGGGAATGACTAATCAATAAGCATAAATTTCCAGGCAAGCAAAATGAAGAAACCCAGACCTACTGTACATCATTGTAGCAAGTCAACAGTAACACGTTTCAATCAAAAATTTGTTAAGGGAGTAGAGCACATCATAAGTGTACTTAATACAATAAAATAATGTTTAAAAATGGCTCCAGTGGCACAGAAATGTGTCTGACCACTCTCAAAAGTCTGGCTTCACTCTAAACTACACATAGACTATAAAAATAGCTTTATTCCCTCAAGTATAAGTAAAATAATGTTCAGGATTAAGCTCTATCATTTATTTGCTTATAATTATTTTTCCAGGACAGTTTCATTGGCTTTTACATATCCTATCTTAAAGGTATGGTGTACTTTTATAGGCAAAAGTGATATTTTAAACTTTTCTAAAGTAGATTGTCATGGTTCTACTGACAAAATTGTATTCATCTCCACAAAGTCAGTAGGACAAAAGTAACTGAACTAACTAATTTCTAGGTGATGACAGGAAGGAATTCCAATTTAACAGTCAAAATATATGGTTTAGGCAGGGCTAGTAGCACCCACCTATAAGGTCAGCACTTGGGAAGCTGAGGCAAGATGATCACTACAAGTTCAAGGTCAGCCTGGGCTACACAGTGTGATTAAGCCCTTCCCACCTAAAAAGGAAAAGAAAAGGTGGTTTCCTAATATATGATTTCCAACAAAATTATATTTTGTTGATTTGATTTAAGTCTACACTTTATATAGTAATCCTTAGAGAAAATACAATATCAGAAAGAGTGAGTAGTAATTTATAAAATCTAAGGTGATTTCTTTTTCTTCAAGAGTAAAACAAAGCAAAACAAAAACATGATTACTCAGTTTTGTTTGGAAATGTTACC
>NW_004955440.1:9167233-9185545 GCF_000276665.1 Chinchilla lanigera
ACCTCATGTGCTCATGAGGTGGCTTTGAGGAAATGACTGGACCTCAGGGCTGTGATACTCACTGATGGATCATTTGTAGTTAAAAGGGGAGTTGGTACCTTGGCTGAAGAGTTGGTCAGTGGGGACTTGGCCTGGGTCTATTCTTCCCTGCTCCTTCCTTGATTGCTCTTTTTGCTTCTCACTGCCATAGCCTGAGCTCTTCGTGCTCTGCGATGCCCCTCTGCCATGCCATCCCACCTTGGAGCTAGCCGACTACAGGCTAAAACTTCTCTAAACTGAGCCAAAATAAACCTTTGCTCCTTAGAGGGGTGGGTGTCAGATATTGCATCTAAGTGTTACGGTTTGTGTCTGTGTGTCCCCTCAAAGTCTCATGCGGTCATGGGGCAGGCTTTTAGAGTTTGATTGATTATGGGTGTGAGAGCTATACCCACACCCGCCCTGGGGTGGATAGTTTGCATATGTAAGGGAGAGGAAGAGGCTGCTTGCTGCCATTCCTCCCTTTGGTGCTTGTTGCCTTGACTGTGTTCTGCCGCCATGAGCTGTAGACCTCTGGCACGTGCCATTCTGCCTTGTAACCTGCCAAGTATGGACTGAAACCTCCACAAACTGTAAGCGAAATAAACCTTTCCTTCCTTAATGTTGGGCGTCAGGTATTTTGTCCCAGCAACAAGAGAAAATAACCAAGAACTAAGCAATAAAAAATATAGCTAAAACACTCTTAATTCTTCTTCCTTCTTTCCACCCCCTTCTTTTCACATCTAGAATTTAGAATTTCCTGAAGAGTGCACGTCTGTGCATTTGTGTAGATGGTGAAACGTGACCCTTCAGAGATTGGCATCTGGGATTCTTTTTTTTTTTGTACGGTACCGGGAATTGAACTTACGACCTCGCACTTGCCAGGCAAGCGCTCTGCCCCTGAGCTAAATCCCCAGCGCTGGCATTTGGGATTCTTTAGGATTCAGGATCAGTTCAGAATCTGAAATTAGCTGAGCAGTGCCAGAGAAGCTTTTTGGTAGATAACTGTGCACACTTCAGTGAACAGAACGGCCAAGCATCAAAGAACTGAT
Source organism: Chinchilla lanigera (assembly GCF_000276665.1). Classification (NCBI taxonomy): domain Eukaryota; kingdom Metazoa; phylum Chordata; class Mammalia; order Rodentia; family Chinchillidae; genus Chinchilla; species Chinchilla lanigera. Next base: position 9,168,301 of record NW_004955440.1, read on the forward strand.
AAGCAGACCTGATGGATCGCTTTTGCTCGGGGCACTGTACAAAACGTACAAAACGTAAAGATTCTGATGCTGCTTATGATAGGCTAAGAGTTCTCCACTAAGAGCCGCCTGTTGAGGGCGAACAGTAAAGGGAGCAAAATAGAAACATCTGAATAATAACACAACTACATTAGCTTTGCATCAGTGTGAGTCATTGTGAGGTCCACGGGAAAGTACTAAACAGACCCACCAGTAGTAGCAGTTGAGTTCCTGCTATCCAATCCCAGCAACATTTTCTGTTAATTCTCATTTATGTTTTTACTTTGTTGTAGATGTTGCCTTTCTTGTTCTAGGAACATAAGGTTTCTTTCTCCCGTAAATTCATTTTTTAAAATATATTTTCCCTATTAATAATGCACAGTGTATTCTTTATAAAAATGTGGAAAACAGAACAAAATATTAAATAAGAAACATACAATAACCAACCCCTTGAAAATAACTGCTGCTCAAACTATTCACTGCTGTTTTGTCTTGCTTCTTGTTATGTTCTGGACATTTACTATTCTTCCCAGAGCAGTCAGTTATTGACTTTGGGAAGAATTAGTTGGCTTTATCTTGACGTGCAAATTCCTTTTATATAAATTCCATAGAATAAAAGGAGCTGTAGTTTAGATTTAAAATGTCCCCCAAAGGCTCACCAAGCCCTGACACTGTTGGAAGACAGCAGAACCTTTAAGGTGTGGGCCTTTTGGGAGGAAGTTAGGTCACATGCGTGTGCCTTGGAGAGGAATACAGGGATCTGGCCAACTACCCTACAGGGCACCTAAGTGTCTTCCACTCTCTCTGCAAACAAAACCTTGTCAACAACACAAAACAAGATTTCTGGGAGATCAGAAATGGTTAGAGCTGATTGTTAAGATGGAATAACTGGGGCTGGGGATTTAGCTCAGCGGCAAAGCGCCTGCCTGGCAAGCGCAAGGTCGTGAGTTCAGTTCCTGGTACCGGAGAAAAACAAACAAACAAAAAAAAAAAATGGAATAACTATTTTATTTGTTGTTTATTTATTTAAAAAGTGTGTTAGTATATTTTGTGATACATACTGAATATATTCATTGTAGGGAATTGGTACTTCTACATATTACATCTTGATCCTTTTCACTTCTCATTTCTCTCCCCACCTTCCCATCTCCCCTCTTCCCAAACTCTCCTTCCTATTTCACACAATCTACTTTCTTGATAACAATATGTGACACAGCTTAATAATATTGGTGCTCCTAAGTGTAGGATAAAAGACTAGAACTGGTCTTCCCATGGTAATTTTGCCCAGAATTGACTAGAATCTTTCAGGGCCAAATGACAGGCTTGGTGACTGTAGGTAAGATGTTTGATTCTACCCCTGTCCTGAGAAAATGTTTGAGGGGAGAACTACCTTTCTTAGGTTTTCTCCTGCTTTACACTGAATGATTATGGATTTGGGAGAGATATGAGCTTTGTTGCCCCTCCAGTGCTTAAACAGAGAAGCCTCAACAACGTGCACCTGGAGAGCCTGGACAGAGGTCTCTTTCTACGGCTAACATAGCAAAACTGCCTAGAGGCTTAGAGAAAATGAGCAGCCTCCTTAGAATTTCTAAGGCACCTGCAAAGCAATATCATAAAGACTAGAGCAAATATCTAATGCTTGAGTCCACAGGCAACATCACAACCAAGACTGAAGACTTTCAGGAAACCACAAACTCACTTCACAGTCAAAATTAGATGCCAAAAACTGACCAGATAGTAATTCGTATGTTCAAACTCTCAGGTGGAGAATCAAAAACAGCTGTTTTAAGAAAACTCAATGAATTTCAAGAAAATATAGAGAAATGGTAATATACTCTATCAGAGAAATCTAACAGAGATACAAACTATATTTAAAGATTAAATAGAAATGATTATGGTAAATAATATACTTAGTGTAATTAGTGGCATAATAAAAGATATTGATACTAGGATAGATCCAGAGAAGAAAAAATTAGTGAGTACAAAAATAAATTTATAGTCAGAGAGGAAAAAAAATTGAAGACAAAAATGAATTCATAGATTCATTGGGACAACATTAAAAGGGAAATTATTTGAGTCATTGACGTAAGAGGGACTTGAGAAATTCTAATAAGGAACAAGCATTTTTACTTTCTGTATGTTTATTATATATCAGAATTACATTTGTTTTGGAGAATTGATACATACTTATAGCATAACTTGATTACTTCTAAGCCCTTTACTTCTACCATCTCCTAACTCATCTCCACAAAGTAAGGCAGAATCTCTTTAATGATATCTTAACAGAAAAATTCCCAAAGCTATAGAGGGATGTAAATATTCTTTTGATCATAGTCAAAAGTCACCATTCAAATTTAACTCAACCAAGGATGTCACAAAGTATTTCATAGTCAAACTCTTAAATTCAAAAGTAATATTCAGAAGGCTGCAAGAGAAAAAGCAAATAATGCATGAAAGTGTCTTAATTTGCATAACAGCAGACTTCTTAATAGAAACCTCACTGACTGAGAGAAAATGCTGTAAGATTTTTATAGTACTGAAAGAAGAACTTGCCATAAAACATCCTGTAGTCAACAAAGTTATCTTTGAGAAATGGAGGAGAAATATGTACTGAAAAACAAAGGCTGAGTGGATATATACTCATCCAGTTAATCCAACAAGAAATACTAAAGGAAGTACATCAAACCAGAAGACACATTGATGACTGAAAAAATAAATAAGTACAACCTCCCACATAAAATGCAATGGCTATAGTAACTACAAAGTTTTGAATGTCCTAATGATAAAAACATAGCGCATAACCCTTCAAATATTTAGTGTACAGACTAAATACAAACACAACTGAAACTAATAAGAGCTAAATTAATATATGAACAGATGGATAATATAAAATGATGAAAAATTAAAGGCAAACATTCAAAATCTGGACACAAGATGAGTGAAAGTGCAGATTTTTTTGGTATATTAGTATAATTTATGCATTCATTTATTTTTACTAGTAGATATTTGCAGTATATAATGTACACATTGCATGTATGGAGTTTGTACATGTTTATAACCATCTCAATTCCTTTTTTCATCTTCTTTCCTTCCCCACCCTCTTCAATTCCCTCATATTTCTATCCCCTTCTTATTTGAGAAAGATCTATTTCCCTCTTTCTATTATTTATGTTTTTCCTCTTTATTCATGATTTGTGTTTCTCATATGAGGTACTTTGTGATATTTAAGCTTCTGTGTCTGATTTATTTTACATAAATTCTATCCATTTTCCTTCACATGACTCAAAATTACCTTTCCTATTGGCAGACTAGTTACATACATTTTTTAATCATTCAAATTACTATCATTTCAAAATAGTTTGTTATAATTAAAATATTTTGATAGAACTCATGAGAACCACAAAGTAGAAATCTAAATGAGAGAAATAAACCAAGTAAGGAATTAAAGCACAGTACCAGAGAAGTCATTTAATCATAAAGATGATTGTAATAAAATGAGCAAGAAAAGACCCATAATTAAATTAGAAAACAACTTACAAAGTGACTGTAGTAGGAGCTTTTCTACCAATAATTAAACTATGCATGAATAAATTATTTAATTAAAAGACATAGAGTGACTCTATAGATTAAAAGATAACACAACTCTTAATTGTTTATCAGAGATACATTTCACCTCTAAGGACAATTATAGACCGAAAATGAAAGGATGGAATATCATATGTCAGGCAAACACAATCCGGAAGAACGCAGCAGCCAACATACTAGTATCAGATAAAATAAATCAAAATCATTAAAAAAACAAGGAATTTATAATGACAAAGACATCAACTCAACAAAAGTTAATAATTATTAAATGTGCATATTCACAACACTGTAGTACCTAAATGTGTAACTTATATTTGTATATATGCAGTTGTCATGAATAGTTACAAAGGGGTCAGTTCAACAAAAAGAAAAAAACAATTACTAAGAATATGCTCCCAAAACTATATCACCTAAATAGGCAAATCAAGTATTAATATATCTAAAAGATGCAAAAGACTCAAATACAATAATAATAGGAAATTTTCTATTGTACTTCCAGCAACAAACAAATAAATTAAGGGAAAATATCAACACATAAACAGAATTGAATTTTACTCTAAGCCAAATGAACTCAGTAGATAAGTAGAGAATTTTTTTTATCTCACAACTGCAGAATCAATTTCTGTTTATCTCTTCATGAGAACACTGTCTAAAATAGCTCATAGGATAGGTCACATAAAGAATCATGAGAAATTTGAAAGAAATGTTTATTTGGAGGATTTTCTCCCAACCACACTGCAACAAAACTAGGAATCAATAACAAGACAAACTTTGGAAATGATATATAAATGAAGACTAAATAACTTTCTCTTGAACATCCAAGGAGTCAAAAAGGAAATTGGGAAGGAAATTAAAATTTTTCTTGAAGCCAATAAAATGGAGATACATAAATTTATAGACACAGCAAATCAGTACTAACAAGAAAGAAGGCATAAAGATATCAAATGAACTCCCTTTCTCTGATTTTTTAAAAAATATGAAAAATAATGACAACTGAACTCAAGATTAATATTATGAAAGAAATGATGAATTCAAGACAAAGTATGTAAATTAGACACTAAAATATGCAAATATTAAACAAAAGAATAGCTGGTTCTTGGAAATGATAAATGAAAAATACAAAAACTTGGCTAGAAAAATAAGAAAAAGAAAAGACTACAATAAATAAAATTAAGATGAAAAGGGAGACATTTCTACTGAGAACACAGAAATACAAAGGATGATTACAAATTGTTTTGGGTAAATATATGCTAACAAATCTGAAAACCTGGAACAAATAGACAAATTCTTGAACATTTACATCTTACGAAGATCAAATAATAAAGAAATACAAAATTGTATTGACCTGACCTGAACTGACCAAAACTAAGTAAAAAGATTTAATCAGTGCTAAATTTTACCAACAACAAAAACTTCTAGGACCACAGAACTTGTCTGCTGAGTTCTACAAAACACTTAAAGAACAAATACCAATTATTCTTAGATTTTTCCAGGAAATTGAAGAGAAACAAGTTCTTTCAAATCCATTCTACAAGCCTGGCATTATCCTGACAACAAAACCATAAGGATACAATATAAAAAGAAAATTATACGCCAATACCTTTGATAAATATACATATCAAAAAATATCAACATTAGGATCATTGCAGTTTGCATCCAACAACACAATGATAAGTTTGTTGACTATGATCATGTAGATATATCTCAATGGTGCAAGGATGGTTCAGCATTTGCTAATAAATAACCTTTGGGAATCACTTTAACAGAATGAAGACTTTAAACCATTTAATCATTTCAACACTTGCATAAAAAGAATACAAGAAGATTTATCCTTTTTCATGATAAGGATACTGAACAAATGAGTCAATGAAGATACGTTAACACGACGAAGACCATGAATAATAAGCTAATAGCTAACATACACAATGGAAAGTTTTCTTCTCTAAAATCTGGAAGAGAACAATTTATATCTAGTACAATTGGAAAATCCTAAATAGCATGGTCAGGCAAAAGGAAGAAGGAGCACCCAGGTTAGTAAAGAGACATTTAAATTGTCACTTTTATCATATGATGTAATCTTATGTTTGGAAAACCTGAAAAATGCCAGAAACAAAAATAGAATTAATAAACAAATTTAGCAAATTTATAGGGCATGAAATCAATATACAAAAATAAATAGTGTTGCAATGTGCCAACATTCAATTACCTGAAATAGAAATCAAAAAACAATGACATTTACACTAGTTACGCAAAGTTAAATTAGCAGAAATAAATGTGTATCCAAAGAACTGGAAGATCAGTGCAATGATAATTATAAACCATCGATGGAAGAATTTAAAACAGACATGAAATATTAGAAAGATATTCCATCACAATGGGGTGGGAAAAATCAATATTGCTAAAATATCCATACTACCCAAATAAATCTACAAATTCTCTTCTAACTTACCAAAATAACAATGATATTCTTCACAGAAACAGAAAAAAGTTTTAAAATATGTGTGAAATCATTAAGTTCTGAATTGTCAAAGCAATATTGAGTAAGAAGAACAAAGCAGTCTCTGACCTTGAACTATAATACATAGCTGTATAAATAAAAGTATCATGATACTGATATAGGCCAATGGAAGAGAATAATGAGCTCAAGTGTATATCCACTATCTTTAGCCAAGTGATTATTTTGACAAAGGTGCTAAGGATATATTGGAGAAAGGAATCTTTTCAAGAAATGATTCTGGAGAAACTGGATATTCAAATATTGTGAAATGAAGTTGGGAAATCTATCTCATCAATAGATCAAAGAATTAATGATTTAAATTGATTAAAGACTTAACTATAAGACTCTACAAACTTTGATATTACTAGAAGAAATGGCAGGGATATGCTTCAAGACCTTGGAATGGACAAGAATTTTTGGACAAGATACCTAAAACACAGGAAATAAACCAAAATAAAGGCAGTTACATCATACTAAAGAGTTTCTGCACAGTATAGTAAACAATCATCAGACTAAAGGAACAACCTGCACAACAGGAGAAGATACATCCAAATTAACCTGAGCGGAGTTAATACAGGAGAGACATAACGAATAGCAAAAAGTCAGCCGCAACAGACCAAATAACTTCATTTAAAAATGAGTAATAGGCCTAATAAGACATCAAGTGTGTACATCAATAGATATGTTGAAAATGCTCAGCCTCACTATTCACTGGGAATATTATAATCAAAATGAGTGAAATATCACCTCTTTTTAGTAAAAATGGCTATTAATAAAAAGACAGAAGATAACAAGTCCTGGGAAGAGTGAAGAAAAGAGAATAGTTACTCACTGTGGGAATATAAAGTGGAATAGCCATTATGGAAAGCATAAGAGAGATTCCTCAAGAAATTAGAAATAAAAATTTCATATGCTCCAGCAACCCATGACTGCTATTTTTCTAAAGAAAATTAAATCACTAAGTGCAAGGCTCTTGTGCCCTCTCAGGTTTATTATAGCACTATTGACAAGAGGTAGGACACGAAATAAACTATCCATTAGCTGGTGAATGGATAAAGACAATGTGGTGGGCAGTGGGATACCTTGTAGCCCTAAAAAGTGCACAATCTTGTTATTTTACAAGATGTTGCTATGGTTTAAATTTAAAATGTTCCGTAGTAGAAAAACATGTTTATATGTGGAGTTTTCAGGAGGTGATTGGATCATGAGGGCTCTTAACTTCATCCTCGGATTAATCCACTGATGAAATCCCAATCTGAAGGCATTAATGGGCGGTGATGGAAAGTTAGAAGGTAGCACTTAGTTGAGAGTTTTGGTCACTAACCTTGGAGAATAGACCTTTTTCCTAATGCTTCTTCTCTAGCTAGTTCTCTCTCTCTGGTTTCCAGGCACCATAAAGTACACTTTTCCTTCATCATCCCCTTCTGCTGTGATTCTATGCCTCAATGTGGCAAAGAAACAAGTGGGCCACGCAGCCTTTGACAGAAACAGCTGAAACCATGAGTCAGACTAAATTTTTCCTGCTTTAGGTTGTCTCTATTTCAGACTTTTGGTCTTAGGGACACAAAGGTAACACTGGTAGAATGAAAGACCATTATGTCCAGCGATTTAGTTAAAAAAAAAAAAAGGACAAAGAAGTATGATTTTCCTCCATGGAATACACAAGGATGGTCTCACAGAGGCTTTGTGTAGAGTAGCAGTTTCCAGAGGGAGTGAGGGACGAGGAAAGAATGAGTGACCCCGCTGAGTTAGAGCTGGGTGGGGGGAAGGACTTCAATGTGCAATGTGCAGTCAGATGGCTACAAGTAATTATTAATGACACGTATTTCAATGAGCTGGAAGAAAGTCTTTTGAGGTTTCACTGTAAAGAAATAATAAATATTTGAGAGACAGAGATTTTAATTCTATTAAAACATGAAGTGTACACATGTGTCAAAATATTACACAGTGCATACAACTTTATTATTTTTATGTATCAGTGAAAAATATATTTAATTAAATAAAATAAGTCAAAAGGAGAGTAATAATTGCCAATCTGATAAAGTTGGCTAGCTAGACTCAATATCACTTCAATGTTTCCATTAATTATTTTACAGTATGTGTACATGTGTGTTTTTACCAAATGTGTATGCCTGTATGCATTGAACAAACACGAATTCAATTTATTTGAACCTTATAATTCACATAGCATTTTTCATAACAAATTTCTAATTAGCTACTTATATCAACCTTGTACATTTACATAAGATGTAGATAACATAACTAGAAAGTAGGATATCTATGTTACATATATGTATCAAATCTTTATATCTACCAGGACTCTCTGGATTTTATTTTGTTTTATTTTCATCAGTATTAAAATGGTATTTCTACAATTATCTTCGGTAAGCAATATTCATATCCTGAATAGTCTCTGAACGTTTGTAGAATTCATGATGATGACAAAACTGTAAAGCTGATCATGGAAAAAGTCAATCATTAAAAGTGTTGAAAATTATTTCCTTAATTGAAGTACGTAAATTTAAAGTATGTATTTTGCACAGAGTGGGAAATGAAGAACTCTTTCAACAGAAAACATCCAGGAGAAGAACTGAATGTGCAAGAGTAAGCAGGCAAACAAGCGTTTAGAAAATGTTTAACTTGAATTAATCTCCATTTATATATATTTAATATATATATAAATTTAGATTAATATATGTATATATTATACATAATTTTAACATACATGCACATAATATATATGTTCACATTTGTGCTGCCTTTCCCATATCTTTCTTTTTGTACTATATTTGCAAAGAGACTAGCTAAAACTACTAAAGAGCACCCGTGTCAGACATTCACAGAACTTATATGCACCTCGGAGATCAAAGGAAGACTTCATACACGTTTCAGTTTACCAAGGAAAAGTAAATATGAAACAAAATCCATGGTTATCTTTTCAATTCTTCCTTTCTTTTTCAAAAATAAAAAATATAAGATAGCTAGGAAGTCATGTTTGAAACTTGTGTTCCCTAGTTTTAATCAAACATTGTCCTCAGAGGAGAGAGACGTGTTTTATTTTAATAATGTAATGACATAAAGCTTCCAGTTGAGTCATGGAAAGAGCGAGAGATGAGAAAAATGAGACAGACAGCGAGACAGTGCTGAATGCACAGATAACAAGGAAATGGTTTCCTTGGCAACTGCAGCGCTTTGGAAGGCTTCAGACAAGAGTATAACTCGGTGCAAAGTATCTGATTAAAATTTATTACAGGAGAAGGAAATTGCGAAGTTAAAGGAACCAGAATACACACTGCTAACGTGAATGTGACCGCTGACAATGAATGTATAGAATTTGTCTAACTGAGGTTACTTTCTCTGTTTCAACGTAAATCAGTATTTGGGAGAACATGTGAGGATGTCACAGGAAGATGGGAAATAACCCAAAAGGCATTTATGCTTGATTTATGACTTAAGGATCAAAGTCTATTGACAAAAGCAGCAGAGTATATATCGAACAGTGCAACTCTGGGCACATTTTGAGGGACTTTTGGGTGTCTCCTTTACACTCTGTCTTCTGAAAGGATTTTTAATCATATTCAGTTTTATCCACAATAAGAATAAGAATTATTATGGCTCATTTTACAGATATTTTAAATAATTCATATGAAACATAGTTTATAAAGCGAAAATGACAAAGAGATCATCGTCATGAAAATTTATTGCATATATAAGTGGATTAACAGAGCAATATGGCCATTCTACTAGGCACAATGTTGAAAATTTAGTATTCTGTCTTAGGCAGTGTTCCGCATATCACGTACTACAGAGAAATTGAGAATTAAGAGGTTTTAACCTCTAAAATTGTGCTTAAGAAGAAATTGAAATGTCCTAAGCTACGTGGAATCACTCACAACATTTAAAACAAAGCCTGTTTTAGTTGTCTACTTGTGCATGCAGTACTGTTTATTATAATCTTATGAAGATAATTCTGTTTCCTACGAATTATTTGATTGGCACTGGTATATAAGGAAACAACAGCTTTCAGTTCTCATTTCCTTCACCTTACTACAAGGATAATCATAGGAAGCAGTTAGTGAGCTTTCATTCATTTTTATTGAGGTTACCATGAAGTTTTCTGAGAATTCAGTATGACTAAGATGTTCAGTACTGAGTGATAGTTCTAGGAGGAAACTGACAGTGAGGGAACAACTTCAGTACTCTAATACAGGTACACAGGAAGTACTTTGATCAAATACTTGGAGACATTTACTGAAAAGGTTTAGGGAAACAGAAAGGATTTTTATCCAATTCTCCTATCTTTTACTATAGCTAATATTATGGAATTGAAAGAAAGAAATATATGCTCATCTCTAACTTGAATTTTGGCTATCTAGACAAAAACAGGTCAACATTTAAGCAAAAGTTATAGTTCTGACTAATTTAAATAATTCATTTGTCTCTAGTAATTCTGGATAAATGCTATTGAACAGAAATTGGGAAATAGAGTTAAACATTCTACAAAATTATATACGGGTGTCCACATTTATTTCTATTATTTCTATTTTTGATAGATTGTATTTGAAATAGCAGTAGTGTGTGTGTGTGTGTGTGTGTGTGTGTGTGTGTGTGCATAATCTTTTTTTTTTTTCCTGTATTGGGAATCAAACTTGGGACCTCGTGCTTGCCAGGCAGGCGCTTGTACCACTGAGCTATATCCCGGGATCCTCAGCTTACTTTGTTAGGTATAATATCCTTTTGGGCCTGTACTTTCCACTAATAATTCAGCTTTCTCAGGTTTCTATGGTAAAACACCAATGTTTTGAGATGAAAATGTCCTCTACTTATGTAGAATTTAATTCCTTCCATTTTATAGAAATAGTAAAGTGCATGAATTATAATTAACAATGCTAATGGCCTTTTAGATGAAAATCTGATGATTTGTATAATTAGTACTGTGACAATTTCTAATAATTGCCTAGATCATTTTAATAAAATTTTTTTGAGCTCCTACTATGGAACTTCCATGTGCAATGGATACTGCGAATGTTTTGTAAAATGTTAAGATCTAAGACTTTGCCCTAAAAATGAATACACGTTCCTCAGAGGAAAAAGAATTGAATGTCACATGGCTCTTACCTATGCCGTGTTGTCGTCCCTGACCTTTTGAATACATGCAAGTTAGTGATCTTCCAAGACATCAGGGCCTGTTTCAAATGTGATTATCTCCCCCTGCACTGATGCTTCTGGCTAGATGTTTACATTTTACTTAAATAAGATTATTATAGAATTACATTTCACCAAGTATATAATGTGTACTTGTTTTTCCATTTTATGATTTAAGGTAATACTAATTAAATAGTGATAGCTAATATATTGTCCCTACTATATGACAGTACTTTTTGGAGTACAGGGGCTTATAGTCCTATTTATTTATTTATTTTTAAAAATTTGAGACAGGATCTCTCTTAGTTACTAAATTGTCCAAGCTGAGTTTGAACTTGCAGTCTTCCTGATTTAGCTTTCCAAAGCATGAGATTATAGCTACATAACTTCATGCCTGGCTTACGCCAGATATTTTTAAGTGATTTATGTATATGAAATCCTTTTATCTTCTTAACAGTCGTATGTGGTGAGATCTATGATTACACACATTTTCCAGATGGGGAAAGTTAAATATAGCAAAGTTAAATATCTCTGCCAACAGCTTACTTGTAGGGAGTGGTACATCCATTACTTGGAGCCAAAAGGTTCCTCAAGAAACTATACCCTAAAGCACTGTATTCTACTGCCTGTTCAGAAATGATGAGCCATATGATCATAAGGTAATATATTTATTGCTTGAGAAAGCTAAAAATCTGATACAAATCACTAATGCATCTTACAGTAGCTGTTAGCTATGGGGAAATAGTGATTTTTTCTTATTTTGTTATAATTAGGCATAACCAAGCTTGCATTTCCCTTGTGGATAAAAAATATTTGAGGATTGTTTGAATCATCCTATAATATTTTACAGTATTGATTGCAGGATCTGTTGATGTCAGTGTTTCATAAATATTTATCAAGTAAGTAGATAAGAAATAATTATGCTAATCATGTTGTAGAATGAATATGTAAAGGGCCAAAAGGGAGAGGTAATATTACACATACTTTGAGACTGATGATAAATTAGGGCTGATGTTTAAGGAAATATGTTAAGAAGTCATAGTTGAACAGGGTTTTGGAAACTTTCCTGGTATGATGAAGCACTTCTGAAAAGGATAAATGGGTAGGCAAAAGATTCAGAGGATAAAATGAACATAAATTTAATTTAGACCATAAGTTTAGATAAGGCAAACATAAGTTTAGTTAAAGTTAGCAAAATATTCCCATTATGGAGATAAACTGCAAGATGTAGGCAGGGGTAAAATCAGAAGGGATGCTGAAAGTCAATTAAGGAATCAGGACTCTGTCAAAGCAGATAGAAGAGACACGTCCTATACAAAGTGAGGTTTTAGGGTAATTAATTGGAGGGCATTAAGATTCAAAATAAAAGCTATGTGATTCATAACTTAAGCTAGCAATTCGTAACGGAAAGGAGGTGAAAAAACAGCGATCTAGTTAAAACATGTAAAGATGATGGTTGTGACAATGTAAAGGAAGTTACTGATTTAGAAAAGAAATAAAATATTTAAAGGTTGACTATTTCTAATGATAGAGTGGGCATAAATGTGAAACGGAAAATCAAGGCCTGAAGAAGTCTGGTCAGGAAGCAAGAGTGCAAAGCAGCAGGAAGTGAAAGTTACAGAGCCAGCTACCCCGAGTCCAATTTCTAGGTTCTAACTGGGAGACTTTTAGCACTTTTCTTGTCCTTTAGCTTCATTCACTGCGGCTGTGAAATGGCAGCGAAAGGATACCTGGTTTACTCGGTGGTTAGCCAGACCAGGTGCGATGATACATACCCACTCCCTATGACTCTGCCAGGTAACGGAAACGCAAAACCACTAATAGTGTTGCTATTAACCTGGCATTCTGTTATTAATGATAAAATCTTAATATTATTATACTCACTTGAGCCTATCTGACTTAAAGTGGTGACAGCTAATGAGGTACCCAGATGAAAAACGATTGAAGGAAGCCTCAAATTCTAAATAGTTTTATTTTCAAAGATGTATTAAGGAACTTGGGAACGGGTGCAAGACACTGGAAACAAGCTGTACGAAGAGCTCTTCCCTTCATTCTTCTTCCGAGTTAATTAGAAAGTGTTGCCTCAGCTCTTGCCACGATGCTGCAGGAAGCACAAAGTCCAAAATTCTTCCAAATGTCTGTAACCCACACCGGTCTCTGCCCGCAGTGTGCTACCCTACATCTGCCGGAGTTTTTGGAGCCTAATCATGGACAATGATATATTAATTGAATGGAGAATGTATGTGCTAGAAGCCAAGGGAGTTCCAGAAGATTCATATCACTAAATATAGGTGAAAAAATCTATAAGTAATATTCACTAGACTATCTACCCCATGAGGGAAGACACTATTTTCTATTTGCATTTAGGTTCTCAAAAGATGTTTCTGTTCAATAAACAGACTTTGAGTGAATAAAGCATTTTTGAGTTGATAAACACTTGACTACCATGTATTATGAGCTTACTCCATGCTGCCCATCCGGTTAGAAATAGAATTCCTAAGATGATTCTAAATCTAATTCGGACCCTACTTTGTCTCTCTATGTATGGGTCAGTAACTGAATCCAGTGTTTGGTACGTTTCTAGTGATTTTAGTGATTCCCAGGGCAAGCCTAACTAATCAGCTTTTATTCATTAACTAGGATATATTCTTTCATTATGAAAAGTAACATCAAATTTTTAATAAAAAGTTACTATTTCTAAGGACTTTAACACATTATAGAAATGCAAATATTCTAGTATCAAATATATTTGAAATCTGAAACCCACAACTGGAGGAATTTTACGTTGACCTAAGCAGCTCTTTTCCCTAATCTCTTACCTTTATGCAATCAGTGTAAAACATTCTTGGGAGATGGGGGATACATATTTGACTACAGTAAATTCATAGTCATTTTTCATTAGTCTTCTAGATAAGTATAACTCTACGCAAAATTCAGCACTAAAGAATACTTTATGCAAGGCTTTCATGAAAATAGTCCCATTTTTTATCCTTCTGAAATTGAAGACAACTTGTGAATGATGTAAACCTTCAGAAATATCTTTTAGTTTTTCATAGATGTAAAAATTTTCCAAAGAATTTTCTGAATAAGTGTAGAGAAGTGCTAAGAATCCAGTACTCATTGAAATAAAGGACACCCTAAAGGTGAATTCAATAAAATAAGTTGTTCATTTTGATGTATATTAGATTTTTGAACATAGCATAAAAATGGATATGTATTTACAACTTGGAGCAACAGAAATATGTTTTAGTTTGTCAGTAAATTGCAATATTGTGCCCCTAAACTGATTCTGAAAGTAAATTATATATTTTAAATATACCAAATATAAATCTCTATTTTGAAATACTATTAAATCTTTTTATATAACACCTTTGATTGTAGCTTAGCGAGCTTCTACTTCCCTAAGTTCATTCTTTAGACATGATATTTAACCATTTCTCAGATTTTTAATTTAGGTCTTTAAAATTTTTCATTTTAATTTTCCATAATTATGTTATTTTTCCATTTAAAGAACTACACACTGACAAATGAATGTGAATAGCATGAATTCTTTCTTAAGGTCATTTTTTTTTTTCAGTACAGGAAATTGAATTCAGGACCTTGCACTTACCAAGCAAGGCACTGTGCCACTCTGCTGTACCCACAGCCCTTCCTGAGGTCTTTATACTCTTATTCATTGTTTTGTTTTACATCATTATATTGATAATATACTAAACTTAAGCAGCACCTTATCTTTGTAGTCTCATCAATTTAAAAGCTACACTTTATTTAATTAATATGGTAAGTTTATGGTAAAAACTTTTGCAATGGGTATTGGCTTCAGGTAGCTTGGCTTTTTGAAAAAGATACGCTGTAAAAATTGGTCTAAAGTCATGCTCAGGAGTGCAGGTCACTTTATATTCACTCTCAACTAACAAAGAAGTCAGATGAGGTTGTTTCCTGACACAGCTACAATTACTTTATTTTGTCTGATATTACGGACCCCAAAGCTGTTTCCAGGATTACTCAGGCTCAACAGATATAGTCATTGGCAAGCACAGTACAAGTACTGAAAACATATTGGCCAATTCATATAAAACATCAACCTGCCACTGACTTCCATTCTTGATTTCATGATAAATTACACTTTTCAAAGACATCATACTGTGATTTAAAATTAGATAGGCAATTCTGGCAGAGTGACCGGGATAATTATTGTGCTAGACAAAAGGGAAGTGATTTCTTAGTCCAGATCACAGTACAGTAAAATTTTAACCAAATAATTTGTTTAACATCACTAAACATTTGAGAAATGCCAGTTAAAACAACACTGAAGTTCCATCTCACTCCAAAAGAATGTCTATAATCAAGAAATTGACAATAGCAAATCCTTCAGGGCTGTGGGAAAAAAGGAACCCTTCCCCAGTGTTGGAGGGTAGACTGGTGCAACTGCAGTGGAAATCAGTGTGGAGACTCTTCAAAGAGCTAGGAATAGAGGTCCCTTTTGACCCAGTTATTCCTTTTCTTTTTGTCTTCCCAAAAGAATTAATAGCATCACACTGCAGCAATATATGCACACCCATGTTCATAGCAGCACAATCTGTAACAGTTATATCTTGGAAAGATTAACTGATGAATGCCCATCAACTGATGAATTGATAAAAAAGATGTGTTTTTATATACAGTGGAGTACTACTCAGCCATAAAGATGGTTAGCTAGATGGATGCAGTTCAAGACCATACTTTTAAGTGAAATAAATGACACCCATGTGTGTAAGTATCACACTGTCTGGTGTGAAGAGCTGAAAGAGTAAATAAGAACCAAAATGCATAATAGACATAATGAAATAGAAAGAAATGGTTCAAAAGAAAAAGGAAACTTGGGGAGGGGAGGGAGAGAAAAGAAAAAGATGAGAAAAAAGAATAAAATGGTAGCAAAGCTTTTGTAAATAGGAGAGAAAGAGAGCTTGAAGGGAGGGAAGGGGAATGGAAAAAAATAGGAACTAAAATGTATAGTGTACATGTTCCCCATGATGAATGTGACCCTTATGTATATCTAAATTTCACTAATAAACTTAATAATAAAAACACACAACACATAAAAAATAATTATCTCCAGTGACTCTCAACTTTCTGTGCTCACTGAACTCATATGAGTGTCTTAAAGAATGCAAAATAAATGATAGACTGATCAAAAGGCCTCACATCCAGAGGTTTATTCTTCTATAAATTTTTGAATATCAAGTTTTCCCAGTGTAATCTTAATGTATTTATAAAACTGTTTTCATTATTTTTTCGAATAGACAATAGTAAATTGAACTCAAAGTTGAGAAGATAAAATTATATTCTAATCAATGAATGCAATTTTAGAATGAAAAATGCATTTTGATTTCCTTAGGTGGTTTTGAAGCTCACATATATTACATCAGGAATTGTTTTCTCATTTTGTTCTGTAATGAAGTCCATATGACCCATTGTAAAAAAACCCAAATGGAATCAAATCCATTTATAATTATGATATTTTTAGAGAACACAGACCCCTTAAATGTTTATCCTTTCAGTTAAAAATAAACTTTCAACTGAAGATATAGCTGCATTTTTAAAATTTTTAAGCAAGTGTAATAAATTTTGATTAGTTGATTACTATACATTATATACATTATTACTATTATTACTATCATTACTACTACTGTTATTTCATTGAGTTTCTTTCTTTTAATACTCAAATTCTAATTTGCAGAAATTACCAGTTTATAGCTTTTTCTATTCTCAACAATGTAGAATAAGCATATTCTATGCTATATATATTATTATGTGTTTGCAAGATGAGGAGAGGGTAAATTATAACTCCATGGATATAAAACCACATGACTGAAGACCCATTTGTTTTTGTCTTTCAGAATAGAATGAAAATCTTTTACTAAATATGTAGTTCATTTGAATTATACGAACAAAAGTTAAATCTAGAGTTGTTTATCTTCAAAACAATGGAAAAGATAGCAAAGGAATACCGATGTATAA